>NW_027279605.1:152500-172241 GCF_046629955.1 Centroberyx affinis
AGTTGTTTTCCAATGTGACGATTTTGGCACCTTGCAGAGGCATAATGGAAAATACATCCTTAAGTAATTGTGGTTAAAGTGATACGCGGCAGTTGAATCAAAGCGCTGTCAGGCATGAGAAAATAAGCCCCTTATAAAGTATGAAGTGATGTGAAAATTGTAAGTTTGATAATGCAGCGGGATTTTCCTTTACTGGAATGGAGTAAATGAATGACTGTGTTTAGGTATCTGTGCTTAGGTATGTGTATAGTTTTATAAAATACCCCTTCATGCTCTTTCCTCTCACTCCCAGTCAGTAGTACACATACTGTACACAAACACCAAAAAGGATCCAAATTTTCAAGTATTTATGCGTTTGCTGAATTATGCATTGAGAACACACTCATGGGGATAGTCATACATTCTTACTAATGGTATTAGCTTTTGCAGAGTAAAACATGCACACGCACACACACACACACACACACACAGACGCATTTTCTTTTACATACACCGCACCACCCACACTCACCCCCCCACACACAGACACACACACTCACACACACACACACACACACACACACACACACACAAGAACAGACACACATTTTCTTTCTCATACATCCAACCACCCACACTCACCCACACACACACACGCACACATATATATAAAGATATATATACACACACGCAGAGGAATACAGTGTACCTCTATGCTGAAAGTGCAAGTTCAAAAGTTTCTCCCTTGGTGAATAAATTTCTTATTTGGGTAAAAACTGGGAAAAAATAACTTAAGCCCACTAGCCAACCAGTCTGTACAGTCTAAACAAACTCATTTGCTTCAAAAACTGTGGAAACCTCTTATAGATTTACTGTGCTGAAAGAAGCCTGACTTGAAGGTTGTATTACAGATTCATAGCCAAACTTTGATTTATCAGCTATGAGGAAAGCCTGTACTGTATGGTCATCAATATGAATCCTGCATTTTAATGATTAGTTACCATTCCAATCTGTCTCCCCCACTATACTGCGACAGCACAACACTTCAACCTTATCCATACGACAGTTCCCAACATGCCCCGAGGTCAATCCCCTTGAGTAATCACTCTGCATCACAGATTATGATTATGGTCAGGAATCCATCAATAGGAGTCTGTCAGCACTGGCCAACTAAACTGTCAGCTCAACATCCCAGACAAATAGCTGATAATGCTGAGTTATAGCTCTTTTCTCCTCTCAATGGGAGAGGGATCATCTCCAAAGCACCCCATAATAGAACAGGGTTCAATAATAACTCCCAGACATGTGGCCAAGGGGGTTTGAAACAACGCTATGTTGAAACTTTGACATAATCCTCATGGCTCTCTTGGGAGCATACAATGAGAAACTTGCTTAAAGCTGAAATATCATGAGGGTTTATGAGGGTTTCTCCATGGTCTAATTGTGCTGTGTTTTTGGTGTCTCCAAAGACTGAGTATAAATCCATGCTGGATGTGCTGGATGAGATGTCGCCAAATTAAATTAATGGATGCTGATTTATAATGTGGAGCGTTTTGTCAGTTTTTGCCAGTTTTTGCATTCTCCTCTGTAATTGGATGTATTGTGTGCACTCTTTTTTCAATTCTCTTCTTTCAATGCCTTTTCTTCAGCCAAGTGCTTTAAGATGAAAAGCTCATGACTGTCCAACTCCTACAGAAAATTCCTCTGGAAATTACTATAGATGTACACTCACCGAGCACTTTATTAGGAACACTTGTACACCTGCTTATTCATGCAATTATCCATTCAGCCAATCATGTGGCAGCAGTGGAATGCATAAGATCATGCAGGTACAGGTTAGAGCAGCTTCAGTTCATGTTCACATCGAACATCAGAATGGGGAAAAAATGTGATCTCATTGACGTGGCATGGTTGTTGGTGCCAGACGGGCTGATTTGAGTATTTCTGAAACTGCTGATCTCCTGGGATTTCCACGCACAACAGTCTCTAGAGTTTACACAGAATGGTGCAAAAAACAAAAAACATCCAGTGAGCGGCAGTTCTGCGGACGGAAACGCCTTGTTGGTGAGAGAGGTCAGAGGAGAATGGCCAGACTGCTTGGAGCTGACAGAAAGGCTTCAGTAATTCAGATAACCTCTTTACAACTACGGTGAGCAGAAAAGCATCTCAGAATGCAACACGTCAAATCTTGAGGCGGATGGCACTTTGGTAGCTGGTTGACATTGAGCTGAAAGCTGATACCTACCCAGTATTAGTATGGTGTTCCTAATAAAGTGCTCGGTGAGTGTATGCTCTGCTGTATGAAACAGATTGTAAGATGGCCTTTCCTCTTGTGTGTTGTTTGTCTCTTCTCTCTGTCTCTCTCTCTCTTTCTGTGTGTGTCTCACTCCCTGTTTCTCGTGCGCATTCAATCCCTCTTCCTCTCTTCTATGACTTTCTTGGTAATTCCCTTTATTTTCTCTTTTCCCCACGCCCCCACCACACACAAACACACACACACACATACACAACAAACACAGGCATCTCCTCCCTCCCACTATAAGGCAGCTGTCTCCCACTTTTCTCTCTGTCTGTCTCTGTTTCTTTCTCTCGGTTCTTTTGGTCTCTTGCAACAACCTGCAACATTTCGGACAGCCTCAGGTCTGCCGAGTTCAGACCATCATTTGTCTACTTAATGACCACTGAGGTGCCATGTTGAGTCATAGAGATGACATATTGAAGTTTATTCTACTGTCCAATTTAAGCCCTGGCAAAAGAGCATTGCTTCTTTCATTTAACCATTAAAGGCTTCACTCTTTCGTCTGACTTCTTTACCCAACTAAAAAATGTAAGACTAAAAGATAGTTTTTGTCATAATCGCTCTATGTTATTCTGTCTCCTTGCAGACAAGTTTTCTAACGGGAAGAAGTAAGCTCTCTACAACAAACTCCAAAACATAGTGCCGGCAAGATGCAGTGTATTCAAAGATATGAGCAAAATTGCATGCATATAGCGGCGATTACGGGATTCAAGGCCTAATAGCAAGATCAAATTTCAGACCATCAGGGGTCTATAGCTGTATGGGAATGATCAAAGGACAGATGGCAACCAGGGAAAGTTTGATAGTGGCATGTTCTTGCATCCAGGGATACTGTGACACTTATATACTATATGCATTCATCACTGTCACTGGCTTAACAAAGTACCAACGTTTTGACAGATTTGAATGAATTTGGTATCATGGCATGTTCCAAAATAAGATGCTAAAGAGTTTCATAGTGATACTTCAAACCATCTTTCAGTTAGAGGCCGTTATGCGATAGGCCCCGCCCACATTGATCAGTCACTTTATGTCAACCAAACTTAGGATTTGGTAATTATAGCGTTTTAAAGCTGAACATGTTTTAATTATGGGCCACCATCTGGCTAATTTGGGTCATACTTCTTGTGTTGTGCGTTACTATCATGTGTGTTCTGCGTTACTACCATAATTTTGACAAATTTCATGTCTCTGTCATGTAGCATCTCATAGGAGGTTGCAAAAATATGGGATATTGTGATAGGCCATGCCCACACTGACCAATCATAACCAAATTTCATAATCCTGGCCCAATTTTAAGATACCAATTTTTGGCATTTGTGGTACCTAGTTTAATAAAGATCAGACAACCTATCATGAAGTTTTGATCCCTTTTGTGGTAGGTCACACCCTCTTGGAACTTCATGGGTTAATATCAGCCAAATTAATAAAGTTATCAAAAGTTTTAAAGAGCTTGGTCCATAGATGTTCCTGCTAGGTTTGGTAGCAATCAGACAAATGATGTAGGAAGAGATGTTAAAAGAAGTGACAGCTGATTATTTGTACAAAGTTTCATGTGAATCTCATTTTCAGTTTGGGAATTAAAAATCTTTCTTTTTTTTTTTTAAAGATTTTTTTAAACCATCTGCCCAATTATGGTCATATTTCTTAACCTCTCTATCATGTTGCCAAATTTCATGGCTCTATCATGTATCATCTCACCGGAAATTACAAAAAACATGGGAGGAGAATAATAAAGCAGCAATAAAAAAAAAGGGGGGTTAATAATCAAGGTTTAATAAAAAAAAAAAAAAAAAAAAAGATATGGACAAGGCCCATCATAATACTGGCATGCTCTTCATCTCTTCAATTAAGTTTATGAAAGTACAGAATGTTTTATGAAAGTGGTTTACAGCTAGGTATAAAAATATAGAATCACAATAAGCAAATTGCTGCAGCTTATTCACTTCACCCACTCAACCTACTTAAAGAGATAACATATTGTACTTTGGTGCTGACAGTATCACTAGGGTTAAAATGCCAGATTAAATCAGACATACATTATATGCTGATATTATCATACCCTATGCTGCAGTCCTAGCTCTATTCATATAATCCTTATGAATCCTACTATGCATAATGCGTCAAAGGCTGCATATCAATGTGCCATTCAGCAGTGGTGATTATATCAGTTATTGGATATGGAATCTCTCTTGTCTATTCCATAATACGGTAACATATTCGACTATGTGTAAAGGATAGAAAATACCTGTGAGAATAAATACCTGAAGGATAGAGAGGTTTCATGCCATCATATGTGTCATTTGTTTGACTGTTTACTGTAAATGTGTATATTCATCTCCACATTAACCTTTGCTTAAAAAATGTACTTTTAACCAATCTTCCAAATACGGTACATTTCCTTATTTGGAAGATTGGTTACAAGGAAGAAAATTTTACTTTTAACGATCCAGGTAAAATGATTTCACCCTGTACTGTGCATCATAGTTTTAAGGAGTCATATCTGTGTTTTCAGTCATCAATATTAAGAGCTGGGGGGGGGGGGGGGGGAGAGTGGACAGTAGATCATCAGGGTTGCTCATGTTACAGGTTGACTGCTGCTGAACTGTTATGGAACTGCTGTATAAATGCTGAAAAGTAAAAAATATTCTCCCAAAAGGAAAATGCTTAAAGTCATAGTAAAGTTCACAGTCATAGTCACCTAACCTGTGCACTAGTTCTTCTATTCTTAGAAGCTATGAATACGAACTGAAGAAGAGTGGGGGGGGGGGGGGCAGCATCAGTATCGGATTGGATCATGTACTTCATGACACCCGCAACAGTCTGTTCTTTCCCAGATTTGCCATCCTACAAAAATCTTAAGTCTCTCAGAGGCTCAGCCAACAAAGTTAGGAAGGTTACAAAGCAGATCTGCCAAGATGGTTTGGAAAAGCCCACCCCCCCTCCAGTGAGCACAGGCTCTTTTCACAGAGAAGTGTTGACTAGACTTTTGAGTAAAAAAAAACACAAGACAAGTTAAGCTTTCAGATGAAGATACGTGCAAGAATGATTTTAAATTTGAACAGCTGCTGTGCTTGCAGTTGTATAGGCATACTGTGTCGTTTCGAACGGGAAAATAATTATCTACTGGGGGAGTACAAAACCTCTACTGTCTTTAGTATTGATTGTACATGACACTCTAACTTTCTTTCTTCTTTGATAATGTGATGTGAAAACAGCAGTCATCTGAAAAGCTCAAGAGTTAATACATTAAAGAAAGGGCCATCTTGTACTCTCTTAACAGGTTCTTAAGCTGGGTGGTGGTAGCCTGGAGGTTAGAGAAGCAGGGTTTTGACTTGAATGTCAGTGGTTTGAACCCTGGGCTGAAGATCTTACCATCGTGGTGCCCATGAGCATAGCAGTTCATCTGCACAGTGGAAGAACGTGGTTCTGTGAGCAGTCCCAGTGTCTCTCCAGTGTGTAAATGTGTGTAACTGAGTGTCAAGTAGACCGTAATTGAAGCCAATCTTCCCTGCATAAATTAAAGATACAAAAAAAGAAAAAAACAAACAAAAAAAACATCAGGCTTTATAAAAAAAACACTCATCAAACTAGCAGTTTTACAGACAGATATTTATACTACATTTTGTAACTGTATCATGACCATGCTGAATTTGCATTATCTTATAATTTTTATAGTTTGTTCATGTACAGATGTCAAAATCTTAGCAATCAAAGAAAAAATAGTAGTCTGACATTGTGGCATCTTAAAAGTTTGGACTAAAGTTAAATGCAAGATCATAGTGTTGAAAATGTCATCTGTCACCTCCGTGTTTACTTTCACTCGGTGACATTGCTTGAAGGAGCTGCTTTTTGTTAGACTGAAAGCACAGTGGTTACACAACCGAAAAGAAAGCACAAGGCCATGTCCTCTCATCAGTAATGAAATATCTCTAAAATATTGTGAGCTTCTCCTCCAGTTTTTTTTTTTTTTTTAGCAGGGTTGCTAAAAACCCCCACATAAACCACATAAAATTCTGTGAAATGAGCACAAACTCAACAAAATGCAGATTATATGTTGTGGACACAAATTATGTGAACATTACGTTCCTCAACCATAAACTGCATTCCGTGGCAAAAGCATGAATGGGATTATGTGACAATAGCACAAATTGGTCACCTATTTGTAATGTGAAAAGGTTAACTAACGGGTAAGTTCCGGCAACTAAAACAACTTTGATTAAGGTTGGGGTTAAGGTAAGGCAGCTGAAATTACTTTAGTTAAGGCTGGGGTTAGGTTTAAGCAACTAAAACCTCAGTTAAGGTTAGGCAACTACTTTCCACTGCGCTACTTCAACATCAAACTACTCCCTTTTTCTAGTCGTTTTCTTTCCTTTCATGGTGGGAAAATGTATTTCTCGCACTTTTTGTGCACGGAGCACGCATTTGCATTTGAAGACACTGCTCATTTCATGAAATTTCGGGAGACCAGGCTCACATCTGAATGTGCAAGTGCATATGTGCCTCTGAGGGCACCAGTGATTATGACTGTGCAGGCTTAATTCGCTGAACATCCACAAGAAATTACAGCATAAGCTTCAGCGGGTAATGTGGTGTAAGTGTTTGGGTGTTTTTCTGTATTGTTTACACATTGCTGACTTTGCTGTATCCACTGTATCTGTCTTAAGAGCATTTATGATATGAAGATGTCACATCTGTTTTTAATGGTGCACAGCTGCATGCACACATAACAGTAATCCGGGGACACGTTGGGATTTGTACTGATAATGCATATCTTTGCAAAGATTAAACTACTGTGTGTGTGTGTGTTTGGGTATGTGTGTGGGTGTGTGTGCGTGATTGCGTGCACACTAGAGCTACTACGGTTCTTCGCCCGTGTCTCCTCTTTGTTTCTGCAGCATAATGGGCTTTGTAAGATAATACCCAGGAGACATAACAATACTTCTGAGCTGGGGGATTGTGAAACCGTCCCAGTTCGCAGCGCTGCTGTGGCTCCAAGCTTCAGCTATGATTGGAAAACCAGCGAAACCCCGGATTTGTCGGCAAATGACATTAATCGCTGCTGTGGTCCTCTTCATTTTCTCTTCCCCTCTCTTTTTCTCTCACTTTCTCAGCTATTTCCTCTTCACCTTCTCCACTCTTTTTCTACATTGACACTCATCTTTAAAATGGTTTCATCCTCTCTAATGTTTTCCTTTATTGCAACAGCACATACAGGAGAGGCCAATTGTACACTAACAGTACCAATATCCCAATGTCAATGCACTGTTAACATTAAAAGCTTTTTGTGTTCAAAATGCACTGAACATGTCACTCATACATATGCACACAATCCAAAACACACCTTATCGAATAATTTGAAAATAAAATACTAACTTGTGTATAAATTCAGACTCAGTCTCATGTTCAAACTCTTCTGTGTTTCCATTTCCATTCAGAAAATATGTACTTAATTGGCTGTTTCAGTTAAAGCAGAGGGAGTGGGCTTGTACATTGTGTGGTGGAGCACAACACAGTTCAACTGCACTTTTATATATCCAAAGGAAAAACATGCTTTTAAACTACTTTGCCTGCAGTTTTGAAAGTGTTGGTTTGAAGTCTGCGTTCCTTTTTGGAGCTCTCGTTTTTTCCATTCCTGTTTCTGGCCTGTGGTGCAACCATGTTCAGTTTATTGTTGGAAACATAGTTTCAGAGACACACTTTTACCTTAAACATAAGAATCGAGGGGCATAATTATGCTGTGTGAAAAGTTTGTGTAAAGTTTTTGTTAGACCCTCTACAACTCAAGTTCAGTCTGCCACCACAGCGACGAGCCTTAACCCTGAAGCAGTGACAGACTTATTATTTTAATTTGTAATTAATAATTCATAAATCCTTTGTTATGTTTATATTATTTGTTGTGAACTAAAACTGTTTTCTTTGAATTAAACAATATTGATTTTCCATCACACAATCAATCACATACAGCGGGACTGGTATTTTTAATCTTCATCAATTTTCCGTAAACATGCCTAATAAAAATTTAATTTCACAGTGCTCCATTGCTTTCTAATTTACTTTTCTTTGACTTCACTTTATACTTGAAATTTTTTCATGTACATATTTCTATTTTTCTTTTTTGCACTCTTGTAGAAACACTACCATCAAACTTAACCTTTCACACTGAACTCAGATCAATGAAACTCAAACAACTAGTGGAGTAAATGATCGTATTTGACAAGGTGCTCTCGGTAATTGGTTTGGAGCGGTTGCACCCAACAACACAGTGAAATAAACAGCATAATTCTTTTTGTGAGGGATGTGCATTTTATTAGAGATCTATCTAGTGAGATGGAGTGATGTACAGTAACTCTACAGTGCCTGTGTTTATTTAGTGCCCCAGCTTTATATTTCTAGAGGGCCTGTAATAGAACTGATAAACTGGACAATTATGCTCAGCACTCCTGTAGCTTGTATTGATAAGGACATTTGGCACTAAAACATAAACTCTCTGGCTTTCACTTCGGATGACAGGTTATAGTTCTGTAAATGATATGCCCTATACTATTGTGGCAGCTAACTTTACACCTAGCCAGTCACACAGCCAGCCAGTCAGTTTGGTAGGAAGTTAGCCAATTAGGCACAAAGTCAGCCAGTCAGATAGCCAACTAGTCCTGCTGTCAACCTGCTTTCAATCCATGTATGCATCCATTTTTCCAACCATTCAGTCTGCAATTTATCCACCCATCCTTTGAACCGTCCAGCCAGTCAGCCATCTATCCATCAATCCATCAATCCATCCATCTATCCATTTAGCAGCTGGCACAGTGGCTAAGTGATTAGCACTGTCACCTCACAACAGCAAGGACCTTGGTTCAATTCCCAGCGTGTTGCCTGTTCTCGCTGTGTGCATGCAGGTTTTCTCCGGGTGTTCCAGGTGGATTGGAGACTCTAAATTGCCCATAGGTGTGAATGTTAATGTGAGTGTCTGTCTGTCTGTGTTAGCCCTTGTGATCGACCGGGTGTCTGGGGTGTTTCCCTGCCTTCCGCCCCATGGGACTCACTTATCAAGCAATTTACAAATGGATTTGTTCGTAAATCCTTTGTATCCACGTCCATGAAAATAGGGCTTTATCAATGTTTTCAGACGCCTGAATTGTTTGTATGTCTGAACAAAATTTACACCTGACTCAGAGCATGTGTACAGTGTGTGTAAACTCCTGTTTGTGTAAACACAGTTTGTCTATTACGTCAAATTCCTCAAATACCTCAAATTCTTACATATATAAAGGCAGAGAAAGCAATATTTTAAAGAAACTTTACATTTTTTAATTTGTTGTGACTGCTATTTCAATTATTGACTGATTGATATTCTTTTATGCAATTAGAGCAACTATTTAAAGGGCTAAAATGCTGCAATGTCTCAAATGATCTGGACTCAGACAGAAGTGAGACGCGGGGGAAGAGATATTTGCCTACTGGTCAACCTGAAGTCTGACAAGGTCTTTTCCCTCAAGCCCATCATCCAGTGAATAGTTTCAGCACTGGGCATGATGTCACTGTCCCCATCTGGAACAATGCCACGGGCAAACACATCCCCAGTGATGGCAGCGATGTGCTCATCGGTTTGGGAAAGTGCAGCAGCAGTTCTTCCCTTTGGTTGGCTGTGATGCGCTTTTTAGTGAACAGTTTTAAAGCAAACTACTTTCTTTTAACTTCTTGCAAAGTTCTCTGCAAGTATGTAATGGTGTTCAGTTGCTGCGTGATCGCCTTCCATATATCAGCTGTTTGTGGGGCTGTAATCCCACTGCTCCTGCTGCAGAATAGTATTTGTTTTTTCATCTGAGAAACCGAGTACTACCTCAGGTTCTGTGTCGCTGAAGTTCTTCATTTTCACTTTCTTCGTTGCCACTTCGGTCCGGAAGATTATGAATGTAGGTCTTCTCCTTTACCTTATATGGTGAGGTGGTGCTAATTCATGGTAATTAAGGACTCTGTGAACACGCCTCCCATTTATGAGTGATTGGGATTCATTAAAATATGCACGTCAATACAATTGCAAACAGATGCTTCTAAACGTTTAGTGAATGCGGCATAAGGTTTTAGTTTGTATAATTTTACAGAAGTGTACACACACATTTATGAATGCATCAATAAATGAGACCCGATGTTGACTCCAGAAACAGAATGAACAAATATCCATCCAGCCAGTCAGTCAGTTTTTAGCCCTAAAGCACCACTTGCCATTTCAAATTTTCTTTTCCAAGTACACATAACAATTGTCTTATAGCACAGTATTTCCCAGTATCTGCATTTGGGTCTTCATGTATTGGCTACAATATCAATATTTACCTTCCTAACAATCACTTTAACCTAGCTCATCTCAGTGGAAAAGAGACAGAAATTGAAGATCAAGCAACAGATTTGTCCCTTCTGTTAAAGGTGGTGAATCTAATCTCATTAGAAATTCATGGATACTGCCTCTGTTATTTATTCCTAAACCGCAACATTAAGTCACTTTTTTCATCACTACATCTGTACTACATTCTACTGTAGCTGGTTCAGCTCCTCCAACCAGAAGTAATGCATTAACACAACTGTCAATCCAAGGTTAGGTGGCTTGATCCAAGATGTAATGGGAATTATGGTCTACTGCCCAATTTCTAACTATTACAGTTTTTGTTTTGAGCCACCAGGACACACCAACCATTAATTATTTTAATTGAGACACTGACACGTTACCCCCCAAATGGGATCAACCTTAGATATTATAGCCGGGGTGATTAACTCACTCACTAATTTGCGCTTTTACTGCCATTAGGTTTGTATCCGTGTGTGTTGGCACCTGCTGAAACATTCCCCCGCTCTGTCGGGACTTGGCTTCAAAGACACGCCTCCTTCCTAGCCCCCTGATTCTAACAGAAAGAGCTATGATCTTTGTTTCAACACTCATTTGAATTAGAAATAATACCCACCTCTTCAACTGACTGAATTCAAAATTGTATTGGCCACCTACTCTGACTTACATGAACTTCAAAGAGCATATTTGTCTGAGCTGTTGCCAAGCTCAAAACTCTCAAGTGGAGCAGCATAATTCTCGCCTATTATCCCTATACTGTTCCATTGTGCTGCTACTGGTGGGGATGTGATTTGACAGACAGGTTTCAGTTATATGAGTCTATGCCCACCTACCTGCACGCTTGTGGGGGATGATGTGGTTTTGCTGGCTTTATACAAAGAGTCTCAGTGATGGATACTCAACTCAGTGTGTGTGTCTGTGTGTGTGAGGTTCAGAGACAATGATCCAACTGTGTTTGCATGTGTGTGTGTGTGTGTGTGTGTGTGTGTGTGTGTGTGTGGTTATGTGTGTCTGTTTCTGTGTCTGTATGTCTGGCTCTGTGTGTGATGTCTGAAAGGTTTTGCTGTCCATGGTGACTGTGGTGTCATATTGAATGACAGGTGTGCATGCACCTGTCATAGTCCTTTGAATATGCTTGCCATTGTTAGCAAGAGAACCCCAGAGTACTTTGTGTGTGTTTGTTTGTGTCTTTTTTTTGTAGTGGTAATATTTCACTGATGCCACTCCAGGTAGCCTCTGTGGCCTGCACCTTTCTGTGTATGTATGTATGTGTGTGTGTGTGTGTGTGTGTGAGCATGCACATGGTGTGTGTTGCGAGCGTTTCTGCCTTTCCGTCTAGCCTGTCTGTGAGCCTCCATCCTAACTCTCTGGGCTGCCCAGACATTTGATTGTACCGGAGCCAGGCGCATATTAAGGAGGCAACATGTCGCAGATGTTTAATGTGCCTCCAACTGCTCACCACAACAGGTGGTCCCATTCAGATTGCCTATCTGGAAATTAGAAATATAGATTCCTGCTCACTCAGATTTGCTACAACGGGGAAAGGGAGGGCATCAGCAGCAATGGAACGGGGATAGATGTCCCCAGGGTTGTTCCGGTCATGTTTCAACATGCAAGGGAGGTGGCAGGTGGTGAGAAAGGAGGAGGGGGGAGAGGGGGAGTAGGGGAGTAGAAGGTAAAATGACAGCACAGTAAATGTCACAACAGGCTGGTGTGGCTGCAGGTGATTAGTGAAAGACAGAGTCTTACATTCTACATTCTGTTTCAAGCCAGCATAGGAAACCACCCACCATTGATTTTGAGGATAATCTGTTATGATGTTTTGGGTCCAACTGGAGGTGTAGTGTGGCTAGGGCTGGGTATTGAGAACCAATTACAATTTAATCCCGGTTGCAAATTGCCTAATTCACCGCAATCGATAATCCAGCACACTAATGATACCTCTTATCGATCATTAAGCATTTTGAACAGCTGGATTCTTCTCCAGTAGCTGTGCAACAACCTTTTTGACCCTTTTAATGTGCTGTCAATTGAAAACAGTGAGGCAATTTGACATAATTTTGCCATTATGTACTCACCCTGATGTCAGTAGAAACACCGGTGAAGTTGGTATGTCCTTATAAGACACTGCAGGTTTGCTAGCACAATTCCATGGCAGCCTTCTTCAAAACAACAGACATTGCTGGAGAACGTTTCTTTAGAGTTCCAAGATTGGCCAAAAAATTGACCATAAAATCACTCCAAACAGCTCGTGCAGCATAGTCCAAGTGTTTTGAAGCCAAACGATTGCACTGCGGGCCCAAATGTCCAATATTTATCCCATTATCTCATAGATTTTCTGCACTTGTTCTGCACCGCGCCAACAACAGTAGCAAGCAGACGCTGCCTTCAAATGCTGTCGTGTACTGCAACGACCCAATAAAGTAAATAAAAATGGGAAAGTTGAATTTTACATGATACCCAAGATCCCAAGATGTGGCATTCTCACTTTAGGTGTCACCCATATCAACAACGTTTAGTCAATAAACTTATTGAAATATCAATTACAAAATTGATGTTGACTGCCAATTATTTTTATTTTTTTCACTTAACATAACAAAGTTAACTCCACTAAAGCTGTATGTAGTCTTTTATCCCTTACAATTTATATAGATGGAATCGTTAAGATGAATCGAAAATGGCATTGATAATATCCTAATGAAATGGTGGTGCATATACAGTGGTTCTGGGATTCTGGAATCCACTGCAGAGCCTCATAATGGTGTTGTGGGCCTAATTCAACAAAATGTTTTTTATGGAAGTTAGTTGATAACCCATTTGATAGTGTCAACCCTAGATAGAACGATATAAGGGATCGCTACATGAGATCTTATGTTTATCTAATTAATGAATGCCTTGAAGATCTGCATTATACTTTTATCTAATTAACTTCCTCCTCCCTCCCACCACGACCTTCTATTCAACAAGGCTTTTGTTCTGGGTTGGTATCACGCTTAACAACCACATCCAGATGGCTGGTTGGTGAGGCTACAACAAGAGTAATATGAAAATTATTGCTTATTGCTTTATTTTCTTATTATCTCTTAACAGAGGAGCAAGGTGTGCTCAGCGCGAGGGCAAGCAATAACAGATAACAAGAATGTTCTGTTAGAGGACCGGTGCTGTAATGGATACTTCCTCCCAACAGACAGGTAGGCCAAAGTAAAGCAAGAACTATGTGTAAGGCTTTTGATTGCTCTTCAGATTAGATGTTGTGTCAAGGAAGAGCTAGTTCCTTTCAAGATTGCACCTCAAGGAGAGAGGAAAAGAGGAGGTGCAAGCAAGCACAATGTGAACACAAAGAGGAGCAAGCTCCTATAGTGCTCTCTCTGTCACACGCATCAGCCTTAGTTATTACTGCAAATAATTATTCTTATTCTGTGCAGATGAAACTGTCCTGCAACATAATTATAAAACTCAAACTAAATTATTACTGAAAATACAGTGCACTTACTTTTTTTTTTTCAGAAAACTGCATAACTTTGAGAAACAGGATCAACACAATATTATTATGTAAACAAGCTACAGGGACTCTTGAAGCTCAAGGCGGGACTTTGAGTTTTATGACCTGGATATGAGTGAAGCTAGGAGTCTTCAAATCCTTCATGCCATAGTTTTTTCATTACTTCTAGGGCATCATAAGAAGTCTAGATCAAAAAGCTTAAAAAAGTACTTTGTAAATTAGCACGCCAACTGTTGTTGGTGATTCTTTGAAGCCCAGCACCCAGATGTTAGCCATGGAGAAAAAAAAAAAATTCTTTGCTCCCTTCAATAAAGCTGTATATCTAGTGGCCTGGATGCCTATATTGATGCCCATCCACCTCTCTTTTTATTGATAAATAAAAACTTTAAAAAACATAAAACTAAAATTCAGAAGGTGCCATCATCTGTTTCCCATCGGCAATCTCTCTTTCAAGTTTCGTGTTTCTTGTGCGCTGGCAGTGGGGCCCTTTATGAATCATTGGTTGCTAATGGGACATTGACTATTCCAGTCACAGCAGGAGTGAGGGGAGGGGGGAGTTGGGAGTCCCAGGGGAACTGAGACCCGTGGCAGATCCATTATTCATGGTTCACCATGGGCTTGTAGCGAACACTGACACCCAATCTGCCTAAATCAAACAGGGCCAGTGAGTGCAATGCCCCCTGGGAAATGCGAGGCCTAGGTATAGGTGGAGGTGAGGAGGGTGGGGGGATGACGGCGAGGGTCAGATCAGAAAGGGAGGGGTGAAGAGAGGGAAGGGCTCCTCTGCTCACTCCACTGCCTCTTGCTTGAAAGCTGTCAGCACAGAGACGATATCCCTCTGCCTTCCTCTACTGCACTCTGTTTCTCATTTTCGTGGTCTCTCTCTGTCTTTGTCTTTGCTTCCATCTCGGTCTCTCTCTTTTCTATATCGATGTCACTAATGGGTCCAATCAAAAATACAAATACTGTATTTCAGCAATGGAACGCACCAATCGAGTGCCGGTAATACACTATTTTTCTGTAGTGGATTATTTTATACAGCAATTTAAGTCTGAAGCTGTTTACCTTTTCATTTAACTTTTATGTTAGAATTCAGTTCTGAATATAATGGGTATACCACTTCAACAGTGCAGGATGTGGTGATATTGTATTTGTGTTCTGCTAAACAGTGTGAAATGTTACATATATATATATATATATATATATATATAAGCAGCATGGAGTAATGAAATAATATTGTAATGCAGGAATAATTAGGCAGTGCATTTGTGACTGCACATATACTGAAGTGGATTTAAATTGATTAAAGTGTCCTTCCATTCTTGCTTCCTTCTATGCTCAACATACACCCACTGCCATGAGTTCATTTAGTTTTCGAAATGCAAATGAAGAAGATATGAATTCATACACCTGAATATTTTATGTGATCTTGGAAACTAAATAATGACAATTTTATTAAATAAATGTCAAGTTCTAGTGGACAAATTACATACCATTTTCTGTTTATGCTTGACTGTGTCAGCATTAGTGGCACTTTGCTAAAAGGTTGAGAGAGTGAGGATTGGCCACTTAACTTTCTTTGGCAAGTGATTTTTTTGTGCTGCTTTTTTTCCCCCCGGAAAAGCAATGTCTGAGAGATAGGTGGTAATTGAGAGCAGCATAAAAAATATTGTACAATTACCTAGAATAACAAAACACTGGGGTATCAGGGCCAATTGAACCAATTACATCAGTTTCAGTCAAACCTCATTTAAGCATAAAAAAAGGACTATATGGTGCAAGTGAGATGTTGGATGGTGTATGTGTAGACTTTTTGTTTGGGGAAAAGAGTTTGCGCTGATTTAATTCAAGGATCAGCATGCATCTCAGAGCGAATGTTGAAATGGTGTGAGGGAAATCAGTGAGACCTCACTGGTGTCCTGTCTGTGTCATTGCTATGCATGGGAGTTAGTGGTAAGGCTCCATTCAGCCCCCAAGCCAGAAGGTGACACTGTATTGAAGCCAAGCGCTAAATGCCCAACAAGGGACTGATTGCTTTGCATACTCTAGCACAGGAATGGGCAACCATGTGCCATGGAGGGCCGAGAGTATGCAGGTTTTCATTCCAAACCAAAGAACCACAACCCCTCTTCCTCTAATATAATCAGTGAAATCGCTTGCTGTAATCTTTGGTTGGAATGAAAACCTGCAGACTCTCGGCCCTCCGTGGCACATGGTTGCCCCTCCCCACTCTTGCATTAGGAGGAACTAAAATCACAGAAAGCTTAAAAAAAAAATATATATATATATATATATATTGTGGTGGTGAGTACAGAGCAACACTTGATGGCACAAATGTTATTTGAACCTATATCTCATTAAAACAGGCTGTTGCACAATGGCAAAAAATAATTACAACATCTCCATGTAAAGGCATGCAATGCAGTCGTAAAATAAAAACAAACTGTAAATCATAAGAGAGGCTATCATCTTTGAATTAATTCCCTGCTCTGGTTGTTACTGGGTTGGAAAAAACCCTTAGCAGCATATGCCCTTAAGATAAATTTTCCCTCGATAACTTCTGCCCCAGCGTAACAGGTCATTACCTCCTTGTTTGTGCATGTCAAGTTTTCCCTGAGTAATTGTGTAGAATCACTGGAAATCACAGCAATGATGCAACTGTATTAATATTCTTTTATTTATTCTCTGTTCAGATAGGGAATCTAATGAATCTAGGGACTCTTTTACTGTGTTCGTACATGACGCACAACTCATTTCCTACAGACAAAGAACCCCCGAAGTCCCTCATAATTACCCATGGAGATTTTGGGTTCTTGGGTTGCCTGTTTATCTCCTTCGACTCTACACCTCCCCTGGGCAGCCCCTTCCTGTTCTCACTGCAAACACTTCAGCAATGTAGAAGATTCCTTTGATCTTGGAACATTGTTAATCTAAGTCAAATTTCCTGAATGTACTAATTAGATAATCGTTAGCTTGTTTCCACATAAATTAACATTGCAATCAATAGTCAAAGCACATGGGGGTGAATCAAACAGAACAAAAAAAACAACAAAGTTCCAAGTGCGCTATAGTTTGTATTCGGTGTGTTCAGGCCAGGATGTGTTAGCTGTGATATTCAAAATGATTTAGTTGTGTCTGTCTCCAATTCATATATGTTGTGCTTACTGTGTTTTAACAGACTACCCAATACACATTACACTGTATGCACTGTTATGTAATTGTTGTTTATAAAATTCTCATGGAAAGTTCTGTTTAAAAACAAAAGATAAAGCTTTAGGCACATCCATTCTCTTTGCTATATATCTCACTTTCAGCACAGTACTAAGGCAAACTATTTTGTCGGTGCTGTCTTGCTAAATATGTAAACTTTATAGCATGCATTTTCCGTAGGATTTTTGGGAAGATTACCGGGGGCACTCAACATCAAATCTGTAGTGTCACTTCATAGAGCTTGTCACTACATTAGCTATGCTGTTTTTTAATAAATGTGCTTTTTTGAACGTGCAGCACGTTACAGAGTTTCAACAAGCACAGCCAAGAACTGCCTTCTTTAACTTTTCTTGGAAACGTTGAATTGTTCTCTGAGTCTCTATGGAGATATGCTTGACTGGTACAGCAATAATTACATAAAGGGTAAGTAACACAACCTAGGAAAAGCAATTGGTGTACCAATGAATGACAGAGTAGTGTTCTTCTTTGTCAGAATAGCGCTTCCAAATGGGTTCAGATATTGCCTCTTCCAGTGGGTTCACAATTCTACAAAATATAACACAAATTGGCAAATAGATGGAGAAATTATTTTGGAGAGAACAAGGGAGAGCAATTTTACCTTTGTTGAGTAGAGGTCAGTGTTTGAACAGACAGAACAATGTGTAAGTGGCTGGAGGGACAGGGGTCAGGTACTCAACTCTCTATAGTAAAGAAAGATGGGCTTTAAATTTCTCTTCTCTCCCTTCTTTTATCCTCTCCTCTCCTTCTCCATGTTCTGTTCAACTTTCGTTCTCTGCCCTTTTCCATCCATCGCCGAGCCTCTGATTAATGTGTTTGACAAACCACTGAGCAAGAAAGGGCATTAATAACTACCCAAAGCAGAGAGCTATCATGGGAACCCTTGTTGTGAGAAAATTACGCATCTTCAGACCCGCAAGGCAGTATGCAGGGATAATGGCGCACTTCTACACACAGCTTTCTAAACACTCTCTTGGCCAAGCCTGAAAAGAAAGAGGAGGGAGAGAGAGGCTCGGGCTTCGACTGGCAAGACAAGGCAAGGCGAGGCGTCAGGGGGGGTCTGTTCCCTGGATCAGTGGGTATAGGCCTCTGCTTATGCGACAGCCAGTCCACAAAGGCCTAATCAGCAAATGACATGATGATCCAGCTTACAGTGGCAGATTGACAATATAACTGTGTTCCATCCTTTCTAACACACCATGGATCTCAGACAACTACTTTGTGTGTGTGTGTGTGTGTGTGTGTGTGTGTGTGTGTGCATGTACATCTGCGTGCACGTACGTTTCTGCACATGTGTTTATTTCTTTATGCATCTAGCTTTATTCAAAATATAAACACTTGCCTAATTCTCATGTGGTTAATTTGCATAAACTTGAGAGTGCTTCCGCTGTTTGATGTTATTCACCACAATTGCTCTTGACAAATGACCACAAAAAGGCTGCAGTGTTTACTGGTGTCTAAAAGCATCGTGTGTTTTGGCAACTGTATGACCTTCAGCACGTTGTCCTGTGGTGTTTTCATGTGGCATAGTCACTAAAGACTTGAGGTGAAAAGTACACATTTTGTTCCAGCCTTTGAACAAAAATAATGATGATAAAAATGATTTAAAAAAAAAACAATTTAAAAAAGCATGACACATGCAAGGGAATGGTGTGAATATATTTGGCTAATTAGCTTTCAAACTGAGAACTAGGCAAAACAAAACACTTTGGTGTTTGCTCTCGTTCCCCCCCCTTTAATTCTGGAACAAGCCCTTCATTTGTGAGTTTCTCATTAAAATGATTATTGTATTTCCATTTAATGAACAATATACAGTGACCTATCAATCAGTGTAACCTAACAGATTTATGTATATGCATATGCAATATATATTACATCTTTGCCTTTTCTTCAAGCAGTTCAACAAAGGTTCGATTGCAATTAAAGGGCAATTACCAGACATTTACTCATTTTGTTTCCATAGGATTTAGTGACACAATCCCACTTGAACTGCTACTTGTTCTTACTAATTAGTCATCAAACCTTATAAATGCATTGTCAATACAGGTACATGAGTGAGTGATGTCATCGTGTCACTGTCAGTATTTAGAGAAACCACCCACCTTCATATACATACATATATATATATATATATATATATATATATATATATATATATATATATATATATATATATATATATATATATATATATATATATATATATATATATATATATATATATATATATATATAATATATATATATATATATATAATATATATATATATATATATATATATATATATATATATATATATATATATATTATATATATATAATATATATATATATATAATATATATATATATATATATATATATATATATATATATATATATATATATATATATAT
>NW_027279606.1:0-115000 GCF_046629955.1 Centroberyx affinis
CTCCTTACCACATTATTCTGTTGACTGCAATGGCAACCAAATATGTAAAATATGATATGGCTATCATCAATACAACTCAATAATGCATGGAGAACTAGCATATAAAATAGCTGTTTACATTTGGTTCACAAGTACATGTTTGGATGGGAATCTATAAACAGGGGATGAACATGTCACCCACTACCATATTATTCCCACTTAGCCCTAGCTTTCAGTGTGTACTGCATCTATAGTATCAACAAGGGGGATACATGACAAGTTTAGTGACAACAATATTGTTGCCTAAATGTAAAGCTGTGGTGTAACACATAGATTTGTGAGAATATTTTGTAATTTTGTAATAAACCAAAGTTGTTTCAAATAAGTGTTCATTTTCTAAAGTTTCTCAACCTCTGTTTCTTAACAACACGTTCTCTATATGATTCTGTATGTGTGTGTGTGTGTGTGTGGTGTTTTCATATTGACCCGTTGAATGCAATAATGGTATTTACTGGATCTTACTGGTAACTTCAACCGTTCAATTTAAGCCAAAAAGATAAGAAAAAAACATCAAAATATGTCATGCAACAGCAGTGTTTCTGTGTACGTGTGTTACATGACTGTTCTGTGCTGGGCCTGTGTATAATGATAGCTGCACAGTCGATTAGGACAGATAGAACATATGAGTTGTTTGAAATCCCTAAATACATCAACATAATTCCTGTTCTCACATATGTACTCTACATCAGACTGGAGGAGATTTGGTGCGGTGACGTTGGGAGCTGCTGAGCTCAAATGTACCTTGTGTCTTCTGTGTTTGTGTGAGTTTGTGACAGTGAATTTTTGTGTATTTTTATAAGTGAGAGAGAGCGAGAGCGAGAGAGAGAGACAGGCAATCTCATAACAGCGTTTCATTCCCAAACTTCCAGCTGAGAGTAAATCCACTCTGCCCAGACCAAAATGTTGAATGAAAGATAAACGATCAGCCTGCCAATGAGGTCAAACTTTTTTCAAACAGAAATCCTGTGATGCAATAGGTTTTGTTTTCCCGTATTTCAAGTTCCTTTTCAAGACTATTAAAAGCCGCAGCCTGCTTCCGTATTACTGTGAATTAACATAATTCTGAACCTTTGTAATCCTTTCAGATGGTCAAATAAAGCAAAAATGAGAAAAGAAGACAAACGTAGAGAATTTGTTGATTCTGGTATACAAATTATCAGAGGTTGTAGCCTTAATATTTTGTTTTATCTCTTGTCCAAAGTTGCTGTTGACCTCAAATTGTTACAACTGTGATATCATGGTGGTATTGCTGCTCTAAGCTCTTTTCCCACAAAAAGGCATCCGGAAATGTCAAGCAATGATGTCTTTTTTTGTCTGTCTGTCTGTCTGTCTGTCTGTCTATTTATGTTCCTCTATTCTATTCTTGTTCTTCTTCTTTGTCCCAATTTGTCACTGTTCCCATATGCAGCACAGTGCCTAGTCTTCCTGTTTATTTATTTGTTGTCTGTCTTTCCCTGTCTCCATATATATCTCTGTGACTGTGGGATTTTTAAAATGACTTTCTAGCGATTGTTATGTACGCTGTGTATAACAATGTATATTTGAACAACTTCGATTTA
Source organism: Centroberyx affinis (assembly GCF_046629955.1). NCBI lineage: Eukaryota > Metazoa > Chordata > Actinopteri > Beryciformes > Berycidae > Centroberyx > Centroberyx affinis. Next base: position 1,599 of record NW_027279606.1, read on the forward strand.
TTTTGACTGATGTTTTGGTGTCTGTATTTGTGTGTTTCTTGCTCTCTCTGTGTATCTTTCTCTTTCTGTCTTCTTTTCTGTCTATCTTCAATGTCTTCCTCTGAGTCAAACATTTCTCCACCAGAATTATTTTTTCTTTTGTTTCTTCTACCAATCTTTCCGTATCTCTGCTTTTTTTCAGTTTACCTCAATGTTATTTCATTTGTTAAACAATTTTTGTTTTATTTTTAAACAGAAACATAATTTTTTTCTCTCTTCAAATGTGCTTTATTGACATGAAAGTACTTGTTGCCAAAGCAAAAATAACAACTAACCAGTTATAAGCAGATTCAGACAGCAGCAGTGACAATATGACAATAATAACACTACTCTATCACTAAATCAATAGACAAAATTTATTGAAGGACATATGATATGTATAGTTTTTTTTTTTTGACTGAATTGATCTTTCTCTCCATAGTTGTCTCTCTGTATTCTTCTTCTTTCATTTGTCTTTGTTGATCTGTTCCTCTATCCATCTTGCTTCTCTTTGTTTTTCTAGAAATATTAGCAGAATTTTAGCAGCATTGTTTAGCAGCAGCACTTTTATCTAGAGTAACTGACCATGAGTGAGCAGGTAGGGGCTCATGACAGGACACATGGCTGTTGATGGACACATTTGCTGTTGTGGGGATCGAGCCTGTGACATTTTAGTTGATGGGACACTAGGCCACGCTGCTGCTCGGAGAGAGATACACTGTCTCTCTCTTGTTCTGTGTATCTCTTGGGTCCGGCTGCTCTTTTTTTGGCCGTGAACAAAGCCGCTCAGGCCACGGTGACAGACTGCTACGTCGGCGGGCCACACGCTCTGAGCTCACATGCTTTTTGTGGCTCTGTCTCTCAGAGCAGTGCCTCCCAAAAAAGACGCTGCATCATGGGGCCCACACTGTGTTACGTTCCCCTCTGATCCCTCTCTTAAGGCCTAAACAGCAGCTGGGGAGATTAGAGAGGAGAGGAGACAGACACACACACACACACACTCTCTCTCCTACACAGCAACACACCCAGGAGTCGGCCAACCAGGATAGATCCTGTTCAGACCGGAGTGGAGTCTCATCAGAAGCTCCTTTTGACTGGAACTCAAGAGATAGAGGCCAGTCCGACCAGACACCTACCCCAGCAAGGAAACACCTTGATCAGGCTCTGACTTGGCAACGGCCCCCTATGTGTTTGGACCTCCAGCAACCCCCGGGCGGGATCCCGTCTTTCACACAGGACCTTATCTTTTGTTGGAACCTCTAATCCCCAGACTCCAACTTCCTACCATACTCATATTCAACTCAAGAAGTGGTCTTTCTGCAAGATTCAAATACTGAACATCTTTTGCTCTTGTTGTGGTAGTTTTAACTGATATTGATTGGACTGATAGTGACTTAACCTCAAGCCTCGCTAATCAGGCTTTGGCCATGAGCTGCTTCGGGTACCGCAGGGAGCTGAGCAAGTACGAAGATGTTGACGAGGACGAGCTCCTGGCCTCCCTCAGTCCCGAGGAGCTGGCTGAGCTGGAGAAGGAGCTGGCAGACATCGAGCCTGACGCCAACGTGCCCATCGGACTCAGACAGAGAGACCAGACAGACAAGACCCCGACCGGCACCTTCAGCAGAGAGGCCCTCATGCAGTATTGGGAAAACGAGACGCGCAAACTGCTGGAAGACGAAATAGGCGGAGGCAGCCCCAAACCGGTCAGTGATGCAACTTAATTGGATGTTTGGCATTTGTAAAATGTGCCAGAGGCCAATCTAGCTTATTTTCATTTGTATCAGCTGGAAGAGATCAGAGAGATTGCTTAAAATACATAAAGGTAAGGAGCAATTTAAAGGACTTAAATGACAGAAAATCACATAAAATCACTCATTCAGTTCTACAATTGCCTTAAAACTTTCTAGATTAATTGATGATAATGAAGTTTAAAGAAGAAAAGGTCTAGTTATGGCATTGCTTTTCAAACTCTACTGAACAAATATACAAGTGCACAACCACAAAAAATGCTGACCTCCCATCACAGATAGCCTCCATTGTAGCTCAACTTGTGTCTATAAAAGTCCAAGAGAGAATAACCATTTTAAAACTTTATCTAAACACAGGATGAGGAACAAGAGGAGGAGTGTGTGACAGAAAGAAACAGCGAAGCGGAGGATGAAAAAGATGAAGAAAACGAGAAAGAAAAGAAAGAGTGCACAAAACAAAAGGAGGAGGAAGAAGAAGAGGAGGAGGAGGAGGAAGAGGAAGAAGAAGAGGAGGAGAGTGAAGAAGAGGAAGAAGCGGTAACAGAAGAGGAGGAGGAGGAGGAGGAGGAGGAGGAGGAAGAACAACAAGATGATAAAACAAAACCTGAAACGCCAAAGGATTGTGGTCCTCTGACACTGCGGGTCGACGCCCCAATGCTTCTAAAACCTCAGAGGGCGGAGCCTATGAGACTGACTCCTCCCCCTCCACCTGCCGACCCCAACACCACCGGCAACCCCATTGTTGTCGACGACGCTCTCGAACGAGTCCTGAGCAACGACCCTGAACTCACTGAGGTCAACCTCAACAACATTGACGACATCTCACAGGTAGAGTTGGAGTTTTTTAACGAACACTACTTTCACAGCAAAACATAAGGTGGTCATCCTGGATCCAACAGTCCTGAAAAATGTCATAATTCTTAAAAAAGCTTTTTTAAAGTTCACAAGGTTAATATTTCCTCAAGATTAGCTATCAGCAATCTTGAGAAAGAAGGAGGCCGAAAAAGTCTTTTCAAGGCAGCCATGTCAGTGGCAGCCATCTTAACTCCTAGCTTGCGAGCATCCTGCTCTATAACTGTTAAGTAACTTTTGATTCTATGCCAGTTTATTTTTAGACCTGTGGGCATCTCACCATAGTTAGATGATGGAGAGCATACTTACATATTTGGAGCAAGTCAAGTCAAAGTTTATTTAAAGTGCAATATCACACCAAAGTGTCTCACAGTACACTTTACAACAATGAAACAATGTTAAAAGAATCCAAGAGAGACATAAAAATAAATAATGTAAAAATTAAACAATATAAAACCACACAACTAACACAGTTAAAAAAAACAAAGCAAACACTTCTTATTGTTGGAGAATGGCAGCAACATAGTGCCCTAAACCAATGGCTTTTAATCATGCTGTGATTAACTGAATATCCACTGGTAGCAAAGAGGGTTTCTAGTTGCAGTAAATAAAATAGATGCTCATTCTAGCATTGTATAAGGAGCAGGGTGGTAGAGTTAGTAGTTTGACTACCTCTCAGCTGGAAGACTTGGGTTTAAGCCCCCATATTGGCAAGCATCTGCCTGCTGAAGTGTCCTTGAGCAAGACACTGGATCCCTACCAGCTGCAGGGAAGCTGTTATGCAGCCAACCCCGCTCTGACCTGCCTGAGGAGGGGGGCAAGCAAAAAGAGTTTCCCAGTGGGACTGAAAGGATCATATTATTAAGTAAATTTTAAAGCTCCTCCCATGATATGCTGTGTCATGTGCGGTAATACATGTCAAACGATATACTGTCATGCTGATTCAAAAGGTTCCCTTAAATGTTTTGGAAAATATAAATATTAGTGTAACTCATCTCCCAGGAAATCCTGATCCGATTTGCTGAGGCGTTGAGGTCCAACACACACGTGCGGGTCTTCAGCCTGGCCAACACCCGAGCCGACGACCCCGTGGCGCTGGCCATCGCTAAGATGCTGCGGGAGAACTCATCCATCACCAGCCTGAATATAGAGTCCAACTATGTGACAGGGAAGGGGGTGCTGGCACTGGTTCAAGCACTTCCAGGAAACAACACCCTGACTGAGCTACGCTTCCACAACCAGAGACACATGTGTGGAGGACAGGTTAGTTGGTTGCTTGGTTGAGACATTATGATGCCAATAGCAACAATAATGTATTAACGATGATATGACTATATTGTTCTTGTACTCAGGTTTTGGACCAGGCGTTAAATGTTTTTTGTTTTGTTTTTTTAATCTCAGGATCTAGACATAAACTAGACTTAAATCTATTCATATCACTGTTGTATGAAATTATCAATGTATTGAGAATTATTTACTACTACTTATAATTCAGAAAATATTAACTGAAAGATACACCCTGTGACATTCTTTATATGTTCACTCAGATCTCAGTTACAGTTTCAACTCATTCACACTGCCATATTGTAGACAAAGCACCTGGTTGATTTTCTATATGTTTAAATAATAATCTTAAAAGGATTGCATACTCCCTTTCCCACCTCTCCTCCTCATGATCTTCGTTCTCACTTTCACCGTTTCCCTTTTCCTCCTTCTCTCTCTCTCTTCCTCCTCCACTTCCATCCTCATCTTTCGCTCCATTTCAGTCCTCCTTCTGTCTCCCTCTCTCTCTCTCCTCCCATTTTTCTTCCATCATCAATCCCACCCATCAGGTGAAAACTTCTCAGAGCAAACCACGCCCTGGTTAGCTCTTCTTTCTGTCTACATGTGCAATGTGTAACACTGTCTCCTTCCCTCCAACTCCCCCCCAGGTGGAGATGGAGATGGTGAAGATTCTGAGGGAAAACTACACCTTGATCAAGCTGGGTTACCAGTTCCACCTCCCCGGTCCCAGGATGAGCATGACCGGGATCCTCACCAGGAACCAGGACCGCCAGAGGCAGAAACGGCTGCAGGAACAGAGGCAGCAGCAGCAGGGCCACCAGGGGGCGCCGGAGGGAGCTGTTAACCCCCGCACCACTGCACTGGTATGTAACTGTTTGTTCCATAGTAGATGTGTCTTCTAAAATGACTGACATAGGATCCTAAAAACCTTTTGATGGGCTAAGTAGGCTGGTCTTTAGCTGTTAAAATGCGGTGAACTGTGGTGGTTCTGATATAACTGACAATAAAATTATGTTCATAAAGTCTCCTACTCAACATCGTCCTTTACATCTCCCTGGATTACAGCATTCTCCCATAATACCCTTACCATGGGGAGCATACTGACAGTTGAAATTGAAAATTTCACCTCCTCTAGAAAAGCAAACTTCTTTGGCCAGGCCATCACCGCTGCTAATAAATATATATATTCCGTGGATAGATCGCTCGCACATTCTTGCACAATGGGAAATTACAAATAATTCTTGTATGCCACTGCAAAAAATAATATGATCTGAGGGGAAGTCCACCACTTTTTATTAAAACCTGGCACCTGTGGATAGATTATATGGAGTCTAGACGTTCTTGAGAATGAATAACTTCAGCAGGGGGTTTTAAAACTAAGCAAATGGAGGACGGTGGGAGACGGTCAATGAAAAGAGTGTAAGGTCAAGGGGCATAACGTGTTTTTTCTCTGTTGTGCAGTGTGGTATTTTATTTTAGCCTATGTTGGGTTTGCATTATGTTTTGACCACAGCTGCATGGACAAGTATGTTTGAATGTTTGTACTGCATGATGATATGTATGTATTTATCCCCGACAGAAGTGTGGCGTACTATACCTTGTTTCATGAAAAAAATAAATAAAACAAATTCATACAATGTTCTGGAAAAACAAAGTTGTAATTATTCTCTCTCATCCCTCTCTCTCTCTCTCTCTCTCTCTCTCGCGCTCTGTGTGTGTCACTCTCTCTCTCTAGAAGGGAACACCTAGTTCATCGCCTTACAGCTCACCCAGAGCCTCCCCATGGTCCTCGCCCAAGCTCCCCCGCAACGACCCGGCTAAGAGGCAGACTCCCCCCGCTCCCCCTCCTCCTCCCCCTCCTCCCCCGCCTCCTCCCCCGCCTCCGCCCCCGCCTCCTCCCCCTCTGCGGGAGAAGAAAAAGCCCACCAGGAAGATCGCGGAGGTGATCAGGGCGCACGAGGAGGGCAGCAAGAAGGAGGCCAAGACCAAGGGGAAGAAAGGGAAGAAGGGGAGAGCGAAGGAGCGGCAGAAAGAGGAGACGACCAGCATCCTGAAGGAGCTGAAGAACGCGCTGAGGCCCGTGTCGGCGGAGAGGAGAGGGGAGGAGGCCAGCAGGCCCTCCACGCCACTGAGGTCAGCCCACGACCAGCTGATGGAGTCCATCCGCACCAGCAGCATCCGCAACCTGAAACAGGTGAGTGGGGGGGTTGGTGCAATACAGGAAGACAGAGATAAACAGGGGACAGCTTAAGACTGACATACATAAAGAGAGGCATTATGAGTGTTTGTGTGGGTAAAGGAGACGTATATGTATGTATGTACTGTATGTCCACTACGCAGTCATATCAACACACTTTATACTCTGTGCCATCGCCATAATACTGATTACAGGATCTGGATTTCCTCTTTGTTGGCACCTAGTCAGGAAAAAGCTCTCATCTAATCAAAGTGATAACAGAGCCATCTGCTTGTTATGCAATAACACAAGGCAGGAACAAGGGTAGGGGTTCATTCAATTCAGTTCAAAACGCTCCATGCTGTTTTACCAGCCAACTCGATATTTTAGAATAAAATAGGATGATGTTTAGTTATCTGCAACCAGTATTTGATTGGTTGATTGTGTTCATTTCCCACCTTGGCCTTCATTAAATAAATGTGATGCTTGATTACCTTTAGCAAGGTAAAGAATGGGGCTGATTTGTTTAAGGCATCAAACCACAAAAAAGATTGAAAAAAAGATTGCAAAAGCAGATTCTTTAATTAGACATGGGGCAGAAGGATACTCAAAGTGCAAGAAAGTGAACGGAAATGACCAGTGGTGGTTAGCAACTCATTCAGTTATGGCAATAGTATTAATTTTCCCAGTAATGAGTAGTGTAACATAATACTATTTCAATTTCAGGATTACAAATTAATCACAGTTACAAATAAGTCATTAAATGTGTTATCACCTGTAAATATCAGATTGAAGTTCCAACTAGTTTGATTTTATTGAACAAAAGGATAACAAGAACATTGGACAGCAGCGCTATTTAGTTCCCATGATCCTTCACTGGTGAGGAAATTGAATTATTATGATGTTTGAAGATGAGGAAGCAGGATATAACTTCCAGTTTTAGGGGGTGTAACTTAAAAGTACTGTTACTGCTCCCAGGAAGTAATAAGTGACTACTTTGGAAATGAGTAACAATTCAAGAGTAATGTATTACTTTTTTGAGTAACAAACCCAACACCGCTAATATTTTGCAGAGCCAATGGGCTGAACGCAGACAAAGGCAGAGGTGGACTAATTTAAACTATGATCAATAGTAAACAGTACAGAATTACAAGCATATATGAGGAGCGCACAGTGCCAGAGAACTCTCAGTGTAAAGTGACAACACTACAGTACAGTTGCAGAGCAGTTTTCTAGACACACATCGCTAAAACCATGCATGAAACAAACTGCACAAAGGTATCTACAGGCAAGCTGAGCAAGTAGAGAGTTTAATTTAGAACTGACAGAGAGCCAGTGGCGTGTGAGTCATCCCTGCGGCTGACATGGTACGTTCTGTCTCTACACCGGGAGAGGCAGGCAAAAGGCTGCGTACCACCACCCAGCACCGCGGCATGATCACAATGCTTTTACAGCAAGGGAGACACACACAGAGAGAGAAGCCAGTAGGTATGATGCAAATGTCAGCCAAGCTCTGAGTTGAGTAGAGCACCCTCAACCTGTGGAGGAGGGTAAAAGGATAGACAGAGAGAATGAGGGGGAGAAAGGAAAAAATAGACCGAGACAGAGACAAAGAGACAGGGAAACAGGGAAAGAAAGTCTTGGTGGAAAAAAACAAAAAAACAACCACACTCACCTAATTAGAAAACCCTCTTTAGTGCTTAGAAACAGCGATGCATGACAAAGAAAACTTCTCCAACTCAAAAAACACTATTCAGACTTGCCTCATTTCCATTTTTTTGTATTTTTAATTCTTTTTAGCTGTGCATGTTTTATTAAATGCATTGATTCTGTAGAGAGGTCACTGTACATTCGACTACTATCTTTGCTAAAGTGCTAGAGGTTCTTCTACTATAAAATGTATTGATCAAAAAAATAATAAAAATTAGTCCATGACATTTTTGGTCTTTGGTAAGAGAGGAAAGAACATTACCTCTGCTAATGCTTTGGCACTGCTTGTTATGTTGTTACAATGGAAAATCAGCACTGCCCTCAGATGGCGGGGGCTCCTAGCTGTGAAATTCCAGCCACTTAGTGCAGGTATTTATAGAAACGGTTCACTGGAGCTTTGATAAAGACAGATAGGACACGTTACCACAGCACACAATCAACAACACACAATCAACACAGTCCACATATAAACACTTCATTTGTTGACACCATGGAGGTGATCATACAACTATACATGCACATCAAAAATGCAATTATACTGAGATTAAGGCTATAATGCCAGGCACAGCCCATGTAAACGACATACTCTGATTATGTTGATTATATAAAATGTGATTATAGTTGCAGAAAGTATAATCACAGTAACATATATGGAGTATACCGATTTTATTTGCATTAATAGACCGATTAGGACATGTTTACACACCTTCGTCACATTTCTTAAATGGCACAGCTCTGCAGTTTAAGAAACAGAAGGAGAGTTTATGTTACGGGTGTTGCAAGATATGGATTAGATGGATGTCATGAGGTTTTTAGATGACATTAATCTTAACCAAAGTTGTTTTACTTTCCTAAACGCAACCTTTAGCTAACCTTTCCAGGGGCCGAACAGGTGGTGTGTCCAATTCGTGCTGGAGAAACTGATTTCACAAAAACTTTATGAGACCAGGTTGAGGAATTCAAACTGTAGAGAAATGTGAAATAGAAAAATCAATCTTCCAATGCCACTGCAGTGAAAAATAGCAGCAGCAGGAGCAGGAACTTATGGGCCATCAGCTGGTCTATAAAGGTTACTACCACAGGCTTTTCAGACGTGCAGTTCAACAAGGACCTAATGAAAATCCAACAGTCTCTTAGCGACATCAGCACATGTAGATGTTTGTGCTTCTGGCAAGTATAAAAAGAAAGAAAGAAATAGTAGGCTTTACGTACATACCATGTACTTACAACGTGTAACATCATGGGTTCAGTTCCAGCTCATGACCACATGTCACAAGCCATCCCCTCTCTCACTCCTATCTTTACTTTCAATATCATATTTTCTGACAATATAATAAAGCATAAATGCCTTAAAAATATTCTTAAAAACTGCTCTTAAAACTGACATGCGGTCATTTTCCAGGTGGATCTCCCACATCATCTTCGATAATAGAAGAGGAAGAACCTCACTGGTCCATTTGTTGCCATGGAAATTGGGAATTTGATGATGGAGTGACCAACAACGATGAAAGCAGAAGGTGAAACCGTGTTGGGATTACTGAGGAGAAAATAACTGAATTTTTACTCTTGAAAAAAATACTGGAAAGTTGCACTGCAGTAATACCTTTACATTTCAAGAAAAATCTTGTAATCTCTTACTTTAAGTTTTTTTTAATGTATTTATGCATATTTGAGAAAAGTTATTTGTATTTTCAGTTTGAAATTACTTGTTTACTGATATAATGTTTTCTAACTGGCGATTTTCTTGTAAAATTGTAAATATTTTCTTTTAGTTGAATTATGTGTTTATTCCTAAATATAGCCATGTGGTGTTTACAATATCAAAGTAATTAAGACTCATTCACTGCTGTCTTCACTGTTATTGCATACTGCACACAGTTCCACTTGAAAGTATCATGCCGTTAAAGTTATTTTGCAGGTAATTTCACTATCGATAAAAAAGAGTCTTCTGTGCACTGGTGTATTGGAGAATAAATGGATCTTCAAGATCTTCAAGACTTCAAGATCAACTATAATACATTATTAAAGGGTAAAATAAACTCCTATAGGATACTTTAAAGCTGCACCAGGCTAAGATTTTTGTGTGAAAAAGAAAGAAAACTGATGACAGAAAGCTCACCAACATTGTCTCTCTCATCCCTTTTTAGTTTAAAGACTGGCCGGGTTGAGCTTGCTGTGTGTGGTTTACTGACATGTTGTCATGTTACAAATTTTTCAAACAGTTATCCCTTATTTTGGGATTGGAGCCACAAGTGTGCAAAGTTAGCTAGTGCAGCTTCAATGTCTTTCAGAATTTCTCTATCAATATCATCAAAATTAATGTATGTCATAGACTGTTATAGGATATCAAAATAATCCTAGAAGAACCCCATAGGACCCTATCATCCTATGCATCATAAGGGTTAGCAGCAGAGAAAAACATGGGCCTGTCTGTGATCTGGGTTCAGCATGAAAAGGCATCACCCATAAAGTACAGTAGGTCCCATCCAAAAACTATTCTGGACTTAACTGGGGTCAGGGGATTACTTGGGATGGACCAGACCCAAGAGCCGAAGGATTTAGCCAATTGAGAGATGGGGATGCTTGGTCGAGAGAGAGAGGGATGGTGACGTGAGAGAGAGAATGAGCGAGGGAGATGACCGATAAGAGAGAGAGAGAGAGAGAGAGAGGGAGAGAGAGAGAGAGAGAGGTGGATGGGAGATGGGAGGAAAAGAGCGAGAGAAACTGAGAGGGGGGATGATAGATGAGAGATAGAGAGAGAGAGTGAGAGCTTAAGACGGAGAGATTGAGAGAGTGAGAGATGTGAGATATAAGTATCGCTCGCTCTAATCCTGCTCCTGTGTGTGTTTGTGTGTCTTGGAAGAACTCCCTGGCTCCTAAATCCACTGTGCAGCTGTTCAGTGACACTGCAGCTTTCAGCGGTCGCATTGGCAGCAACAGCCTCCAGGGGAAAAAACTTAAATTTAAAAAAGCAAATATTAACTTAACCTCTGAGTGTTTTATGCAGCTGAAAAAAGAACGTGGAAGAGGAAATCCAACCTTAAACTCTACTTAATTGTCCAGGATTATGGGAAATATCACAGGTATTGTGTGTTAGGGTACAACTACACTTTTCCTTGCACTGGATGCCTAACAGTGGAATCTAGTGCACTCTCCACACATGGAACTACACTGCAAAAAACACTCCCAGCTTAACAAGTCATTTAGTCTCATATTCAGCCTTCAAATCTTATTTTTCCTAAACCAAGAGAAAAATTCTGCCAGCGACGTGAGATAACTCCACTTGTTTCCAATGCAGCTTCACTTTTCTTTCAGGAATTTTCTAGAAATGAGAGTCAATATCTTGAAAAAGTCAGAATAAGGCAGATCACTGCACTAATATCCAGAAAATGACACTTGATTCTACATAATTCTTGAAACAAAAATGAAATTATCTAAGGCCACTGGCAGATTTTTTCACTTATTTTAAGAAAATTATGATTTTGGGACTCAATAATAGACTGAATGACTGGACATTTCTTGCAGTCAAGCCTGCTCAGTGGCCCTATCAAATGGAGAACCTCACTAAGCACCAAGCATTCCTTTTGCTGAGTGTTCCTTCGCTCAAGTGCAGCACTTTATCTTTACCTGTCAATCTATCTGCAGAGGCATCTGAACAATGTCGAGTCCTTCCTGGTTTAGAACATCATTTGTAAACAGGGACTCTGCACTCAGGCTGGTCAGTGCATTTTTCTCATGCAGAATGTCTATTTGAGAGATTATTTTCATGATGGACAGAGGTTTTCAAGAGTCATAATCGATGTGAAAGTTTATCACTGGTCACTAAACCACAACAACATGACATGTACATAGTCACGTGAGCGAGAGTAGATTTTTTTTAAAATGTATTTATAGTCATAATTCCCATCTTTTAAAGGCTGCAGGAGTCCTGATCAATCCTCTTCTCTGGCAACCAACCATACTTTTATTTTTCAAATTTTTCAAACACATGCCCATATCCCACTCTATGAGATTGTTCCAACTTCATCTCTGGTACAAAGCATCCATGGATGCTTTGGAAGTTATATAAACTCAGAGCGACTGTGCAAGCCCTCTGTTATATTTTCCATCATCATCACAATCCATGTATGAATTATCTTAAGGTGAAAAGACTAATCAACACCCCAAGGGGTCTGTGCTCTGCGGTTGACATCATTCAGTGTTAGTTTCACACTCATAAACTCTTAATAATTCCTTAACTAAAGAGTATGCATGTTATAATGCATAAATTATATCAGCTTTTTAGCAAAGTTCCCCTTTGAAACATATTTTTGCGATCATTACTTTCAAAGATTCAACTTTTTTTATGGACAGGAGTCAAAAACCAAAAGGTTCATGCTGTCACCTGTATTAATGCTTGTGTGTGTGTGTGTGTGTGTGTGTGATGTCTCTATGGCAGCACTGTATCCAAGTAGTGCTGCCCCACTAGTGGAAAGTGCCATACCTGGTGTAATCCCCTTTATAAGCTCTGCAGCAGAGAGAAGGGATGCAGGGCCAGTGTGGTGTCAGCTAAAAATAAACAGCAAAGACATGGAATTAAGAAGTCTATTGTTACCCACAGCACTGACAAAGAAATAACAGGGGGAGACACTATTTACTTTTATTCCTCTTTTTTCAAAGAAATTAGAGCGCTCTATAGGTTCTATGGGCTTTTTGTGTTCCTGCTGCATGTGGAAATAAACTGAATAGCTAATTTGCTAAGAAATCCTGATGCAGGGATCCATATCTGATTCTAGTGGGTTTGTGTGTACCTGGGAAAAGTGCAATGGCAATGGCAGCAGTCTGCTTAATCTCCTGATTGGCTGCAACTGGTCCTGGCACACACACACACACACACACACACACACACACACACAGGGTGGATAGATGATACACGGGGTCAGCGGCTGCAGTCTCCAACTTTCTTGTTCTCCCTTGATCTCTCTGTCCCACATACACAAGAGGAGACATGCATACAGGGGGTTAGCGGATGGAATTTCTCCCTCTTACATACATTGGTAAATGAATTTGAGCTGTTCTCTTCTACCTTCATCTCTCACTTTCTCCCATACACACACACACAGATTTTTACAGATGGCTATACAGCAGTTTATTGGAAATTGTATCTTCTATACGAGTGCCTCTCTTTCTCTTTCATAGATGGATACAAATTTACTGTATAAACCTCACTCAAGCATCTTCTGTCTCTCATGTATCTCTAACCCTCCTATCCCCTCCACACACAGCAGCCCCATCACCATCTCTCTCTCTCTCTCTCTCACACACACACACACACACACACAGACACACACACAGATACAGGGAGTTACTGGCTGTACTTACGCTCTTTCCCTCACTCACTGTCTACCTGGCAGGAGGGGTGAAATGGTAGCAGTACAGGATGTGATAATCCACTGCTCAGCTGTTACTAGATCTATCCCACTCCCTGTCTGTCTATTGCTGGTGATGAGGTGCGTATTCATCACTTCTGTCACACACACACACACACACACACACACACACACATATGGACAAACAGATGCACATGCTCAATCTCATACTCAGACAGACATAACTGGACTAAATGAAGGTAACACAAATATCTTAGGTGTTTGGGGAGGGCATCTGATCTCCAATTACTGCAATTTCCACTCCTCTCCCTTACCTGGCACACACACACACACACACACACACACACACATTCACTCTCTCACAGACACACATACTGACACATGGATGGACAAGAAGAGATTTAGGTCTTCAGGGAGAGTTGTTAAAAGGAGCAGACATCTGATCACACATTAAATTGTACTCCCATGCAAAGGACATGAGCCTATTTGTGGGTGTGTGATTAACAAGCGTGCCAGCATCCACTCACTCATCAAACTGTACACAACCAGAGGGCATTTTAAACACACCCCAGGACCAAATAAACACCATGCAATGGGGGGACAGACTATCCAGACCGCTTGTTCTACAATGAAATGGACATGAGTGAATTTAGGTGAGGTGAAAGCTATGATCCCTTAAGGATTTCACAAATTATGTACTGTAGACTTTCATGGGGATGGAGGGGGGAACTGGAAGAGAAGACTAACATGTTTCTAATGGGCTATTCTATCATCAAAAAACAGTTGTCTCTGAATAGGGACTTTATTTCCAAAAAAAAATATGAATCCTGAAAACAAAACTTTATGGGAAAAAGAAAACAAAAATTCACACCCCAAGGACACACGTCATGGTGGTAAAAGAGACCCAAATACCAAAGTAAGTAAATATCAACCTTTTATTTGAGTGTACAAGGTAAGAGTTCATTATTTGTCCAGCCTCACTGGGAAGGCTTGGTGTCCATAACATCTTATTAACCGAGTTACCTACAGAAACTAACATCAGCGAAAACATGGCTAGGTTTCCCAAAAGTATCTTGGTATTCGAGAAGAGTAGCGTTCTAGCAAGTAGCAGTTTGTCTCCCCAAGACTGAATTTAAAGAGGACACCAACATTCCTCTTTTCACTTACTGGCAAACAGTGTGACAGGTTAAACCAAAACAGAGGAGAGACATTTTGAATTTCATTGTTATTTTTCTTTACCAGGTTCTTGTTACAGTGTGGGGGCGAAAAGTTTCTGTATTGGCACTTCAGCTACCCCCAAAAAACATTATGTTAGCAATATCAGCATTCCTCATTCAAAACAATGAAGAATACCAACGGCTCAATGCTGTTAGTTTCAATCCATGAATACTAACATTGCTAACAAGTTTTTAAAGGTATTTGAAGCACAAAGGTAGACATTTTTCACCAGTACCACATGAAGAAAAATAGCATCTTGACCTGTCACAATATCTCTTTAATGCTGACATGCTTTTGGGAAACCTCACTAAGGTCTTAGATTATCAGATCTAGACGACGACGACCACACAGCCAGGTTTCGTTAACAAGATGCAGAAGCTGAGCGGCTGGGACTGGATTTCTTTTTTGGACCCAGCCACTGGTCCTGTCGCATGCCATTCCCATGTCAGTTGTTTAATTTTACAAATCGTGACCAAACATCATAATCTATAGACCTTGAAGCCTAACCTGAAGTGGAGGTAAAGATATATTAGCACTCTGCCACAGAGGAGCCAGAGCCGAGGACAGAGGGAGTTTGGCCAGGTTGCAGTATGGCTGCCATGCGGCTGCTTCTTTTCTTTGCACAAGAGCTATTTGATTACATTACATAAATGCTGCCCAGATAACATTGTCTTAGTGAGATGCCAAAACCTTTTACAAACCAGCTTTGCAATGGTCGTAGAACACAACAAATGGGTTTTCCATTCATTTCTTATTTCACTAAAGTTTGACATGCATCAGAACATTGCTGTTGCAAAGCTTTAAAAATGTTTCAGCTAAATGTTAATGCAGTGTCTGAACAGGTGGAGCAGCTAGCCAACACTGTACAAAGTGGTTATCACTGAGCATAGAGCCTATTGTGGAGCAAATATGGCTGCCATATTGAAACCTGCAGTGACCAAACTTTGTCTATGACTCTGAAAAGAGCAGCACTGGTGTCTTTCAAGGTAGAAACATTTTAGCTACTCTGTATGGATTCTGGTTAGTAGGCAACACGCAAGTATAGAGAGCACACATTAGGCCATAATGTCAGGATAAGACTCTGGTCAAATTGTTACTTGCTATAGTTTGGTTTCGTTTGGCTTTAGCACCAGATGGGTGGGGTTTAACACCTCAGGACATTTCACATAGTGCCAGCGTATCTGTCAATCACTGAAAAGTATACTATCAGATTTTAAATACTTTCCTGTGATTGCTGAAACATTCTGGCACTAATTGTACTGTCCTTAGTGGCAAACCCATCTTGTACTAAAACACATGCTAAGAATTATTGGCAAATATTATTTGACCCAGGTCTGGATCTGCATACATTTATTTGGTCTTTGTAGGTAATTATAGACAACTTTCTTAATTCTGTATTTAAGCTATTCCTACATACCTCATTAATCATAAACTAGTTTAGTGAACAAAATATTGTTACTTATCCAAATAAATGCCACGAATCTAATGTGTTTCTCCCTATACTACTGTGTTAGCAGTTAGTGTCTATAACAGATAAACGCTAATTTAGCTCCACTGTTTCTGTACAGTAACTTAGCATCTGGACCCATTAAGCGTCAGGTCTGTAAAATTAAAACGTCTTTATTCCTCAAGATTTACATGATGAATGACCTGATTCAAACAAACAGGTATTTACTGATACTCTGGTAGCTACTGTAAAAAAAAAAGAGAAAGAAGATAAAAAGAAAAACAAATGCATTATTTCCTCTGAATCTGTAGTGTGACGATGATAAAATAAAGAAACTAAAATTCACAACAGATAGCCCGCCGTAATGTTGTGGACTACCTATGTGTGTGTGTAGTGTGGTGTGTAACGGTTAAAAATGCTTAATGTCCAAGTGTATTTTGCCTCATTATTTAAAGCATATGTATGTTCCATAACAATACAGACCTGAAATTGTCCTGTATTCATGCAGCGAGTCTCCTCTTTCAATTTGTGCAAAAATATAACAAGACTCAAACTCTGGAGCAAATTTACAGTTGACAGCAAATTAAGCTAAATATTCCAAAAAAGAGCTTTTCTTTTTTTTTTCTTCTTTGTTTTAAGAAAATAAGAGAGTGCTAAACTAGGATCATTTGAATAAGTAAAAATAAACTAGAGAGCGACAGGGTATGAAAATAGTTCGATTTTTTTTCCCTCCAACTAACAATGACGACATGATGAAGGATTTCTGGCAAATTGTTCTCCGAGCCTTCCCTTCAATCACTGACCAAAAGAAAGAAAAAGAAAAAAAAAAACATTCAACTCTACAGTTCAACAGACAATTTGATGTAAAATTGCACGTTAATCTGGGGAAAGGGAATATGAGAGCAAGACAACACACGAGAGAGAGACAGGGAGAGAGTGAGAGTGTGTGGGAGAGGGAGAGGTGACATATGAGAGATGGATGAGTGACAGAAAGATGGAGGTGATAAATATAGAAGAGATGGGGACATGAGAGGGGGGAGAAAGAGATGCAGACAGATGGACTGAGAGAGAAAAAGCAAAAGAGCAAAAGTGAGAGATGTGAGATACTGGTGTCACTCACTGGAAAGAGATGGAGAAGAGAGATACAGCCAGGCAGCGAGAATTTGACAGAGAGAAAGAAGAAACAACAAACTTTACAGTAAGATACGAGAATGACATTTACAGATTAAATGAGGTATTGCACAGATTAATAAAAAAAGCATAAAGGCAACAAAAATATACAGCAAATCGATAGAACATTTACATTTATAATTTGAAATTAAAGATTTGTTTTTTTTTTAGAAAGACAGGAACAATTTAGTGTCATAATCATCCGGGGGTTCGGGGGGAGGAAGAAAATCGCTAGTCGTCCCATTCATCATCATCCTCAAAGTCCTCATCTTCGTCGTCATCATCATCCTCGTCTATGGGAGGGAAGGAGATACAGTTCAGTTCATATAAGCAAAAAAAGTATAAGCAAAGATAGTGGTGAGAGTTTCGGGTGAAAGGAGCTGAGCTAGTAACGTTAACATTTAGAAAGGTTTTTTTTTTGTTTTTTTTTCAGTATCTGAGATTGTTCGAATGATAAAACTATGCTGCTGCTGTGTTTTGTTTACTTCCCTGTTCCATTGTTACATTTTTTTACGTCACTGACACGCCTTCTCTTGCCCCGTTTGTCGGGGGCTTTCTGGATGTATGCAGTAAATCAAGAATGTGCAAATGTAGTTGGAGGCCTAGCAAATACTTTGTAGATGCACACATCTCCATAGTTTAAGTTACTACATTTAATTTGCCATGATTGAAATATGGTTTTGATATTGTCTGAAGTTGAATGAAAGTGAATGGCGTCATGAGGAAGGGAAATAAGTTGCATGGTAAGTTTTTCTGTGATAACAGCATGTAAAAACCCCAGGAATTGTTAGACGGGAGAGAGGGCACGGTGGAAATTGATCTTAATGTTCCATCTTTTAAAAGAAACACAACATTATAAGGTAGTTGACTTGATGGAGGGTGTGTCTGTGCTTTCGTACGCATGTGTACCTGAGGAGTGAATGGCCTTGCTCCTCTTCTGCATCACCTCCATCAGGGCCCCTACGATGCCTGCCGAGGGGGCCGGGGTGGGAGGGGCTGAATCTTGATTATCATCCCTCTGGAGAGAAGAGAGCAGGAGTAAACAA
Source organism: Centroberyx affinis (assembly GCF_046629955.1). Lineage (NCBI taxonomy): Eukaryota > Metazoa > Chordata > Actinopteri > Beryciformes > Berycidae > Centroberyx > Centroberyx affinis. The sequence continues at coordinate 19,637 of NW_027279606.1, forward strand.
AGTTAAAGCACCTCACTACAGCTGGGTGGGGTGGGACGGGGTGTGTGTGAAGAATGAATACTCACAGTTTTAAGCTGGATGCCTTGTCTGATTTGGTCCAGGAGAGCGTCTCTGCCGGTGGAGGACACTGGCCTCTCTTTCTGCTCCACCTTCTTCAGCTGGGTGCCTTCTCTGATCTGACTCAGCAGTGCCGACTTACCGCCGCCCTCCCCTCCGTTAGCCTCCGGGAGCGGGGGAGGAGCTGGGGGAGGGGGACCGGGAGGCGGGGGAGGAGGAGGCGGAGGCGGCGGCGCTCCGGCACTGGAAGGAGTCGAGCAGGGAGGAGGCGGCGGCGGGGGAGGCGCCACAGGCATGGAGGCATGGGATGGGGGAGGGGGAGGGGGGAGAGAACCTCGGCTGGGCGGGGGAGGAGGCGGGGGAGCGGACACGCCTGGCCGGGAGGGCGGGGGGAGGTGGGGGCGCAGAGGTGGGGGCTCTGGAGGGCGGAGGGGGCGGGGGTGCGCCCCGACCCCGGGCAGGAGGAGGGGGAGGGGGGGCCGAGCCATGGTGAGGGGGTGGGGGAGGGGCGCCGCCTCTGGATGGAGGGGGTGGAGGGGCTGGAGGAGACAAAAGTACAAAAGAAAGTCAAAAAAGTAAAAAAAAAAGTAAAATACTACTAATTATTATTATACATCATATATAGTTCACATCATAGCCTTGTAAGACCATGCAGATCTCATAAGCTCTGATTTATTTTCACATCTCAATGCCTCCAAATGTCGTCCATAAATAAGAGACAGCTTGCAAGATCTGGGCGGTCAAGGGAATTCACACCATGCTTCTGTCCAAAATGCTCATCAGTTCTCTAGCTGTTGCTGGTGTCACACCATGCAGTTATAAAATCAAGCCACTGGGGGCAGCCTTGCTTCATGTAACTGTTCTAAACTGAGTATCTGAAGAAAAATATTGTTGTTAAGATGCCATTTTAGAGCACAAACTATAAATGTCTGGAAGAAAAAGCTTCACTGATTTATTTAACAATTCAATAACTGTCAAACTACTTAAAAATACCTGTAAAAGCCTCACACACTAAGATTAAATTGTTAGGTCACATTAAAACTCTGTATATGCACAATAATGAGCTGTCACAGCAGATTCATGCATAGAAACCTACCACTCCACCTGGGCGGACCTGGGGATACAACCACACTAGTTAGATTACCCTGTTATACACTGGTCTTAAATGGACAATCAACCCTTTATAGAGAATTTACATATTGTCAGTGTCCTGCAAAGACTGAAAAACTTTCCAAACATGGTCACGTTACGTACAGTGGTTGGACTCCAGGGTCATCAAATATTTCTTACAAATGGGGACAGATATGGAGGTTTAATTTATTTTTTATATATTTAAATAAAGCAAGATTATAAAACTGGAAATGAAAAAGCAGGCAAAAGAGGAACTAGAGAGTTGGCAATCTAAAATATATTTAAAAAAATTTATCGCCAGAATTTGAAGAGATAGGAGGGAAAGAAAAGACAGGACACTGACGATATGTTAATTCTACTGAGTGGAAAGTACTGTACTTGTTCTAACATATGAAAATAAAGACCTGCTAGTGATTAATTACAGCCTGTGTCGGCCAGGCAAGTAATAGGTCTATGTTGATGCCAGAGCACACGTCACATATATCCCATAATCTGTCAGAGCAAATACACATCCTCATTGCTTCCTGTCAGCGCAAACACGGCATACAAAACAATACTCAACAGAAGACCCATAAGGTGTTCCTGTAGAATATTTTCCTGGGTGGGGGGCTGTGCTGCAGTATTTGAACCATTCTACATCAAAAATGTCCATCAAAGCCAATACAGATGACAATGCAAAGTGGCGGGACACTTCCTAATTGTGTCTAAAAAAATCGTTCTTTAACTCAATCCTCCCCTTCACCTACATTTCTCCTTCATGTATGGAGATTTAGTAGGTGAAATGAATAAGCAGTAATATTTTTCACCTGGATTCATTTGTCTAGTTTATCTTATTGAAAGAGAAGATGTCTCTAATGTTTTGTACAAACAGTATATCAGCTAATGTGTTTTTTAGATTCCGAAATTCCTGTCTGCCTCACCTTGTCTCCGTAGCTCGTTTTTGACGGCCTCCACTCCTCCTTTCTTCTCGATGAAGTCGTAGATGACCTTAGATGTCTCCTTGTCCTTCAGCTGAGCCTCAGAGATGCCACACATATCAAACAGGTTCTTCAACTCTGGGTCCAAGTTATTCAGCTGCAGGGGGAGAACATGGAGGAACACGTGTCATTTGGCAGATGCTTCTATTCGAAGTGCCATGGATGCATGCAGTATTGGTATGTCAGCATGGGGTTAGTATGGGTGCTAATCAATCATCCCCTAACCTTAGCAATATAACTGTCATGCTTTACCAATCAAAAGCATCAACAGGTAGCATTTCACTGTCATTAGCTCGGGCCTATTACGGTGCAACAGCTTGAGAAAAAGCAACAGATGAAGTCTGGATGAAGGGGGGATTTGATTGATCATTCTGCTCAGGTACATTTGCTCAGAGTTGTACTGATATGACTAAATGATTAGTAAATAATTTGAATTCATACAGTGGCAGTTGGTGTCCAGTCCACTCAGTGAGGTACTCAGACCAGCAACATCAACAACTGAGGTCAACTCAGGTTTGTCAAATCAAAAACAGTATCACCCTCCTGATTACTAGAGGAGATAATGGCATCAGCAGAGTGGCTTTCCTGGTGCTCTCATAGCCACACACACACACACACACACACACACACACACTTTGGTCTTATATGTTAAAATCTGTTATGTGCCTTCACTGCATTTCTGTATTTATGAACATTGTAGCTCAGTAACACACTATGTGACTAACATGTTAAGAGTGTGGTTAGACATTTGAAGAAACAGGATCACCCAGTTAGCTACACAACAGGTAAAATAATTACATGTACTACTATTCTTAATGTTTTCAATAATTTGCTAAATTTAAGTTAGACATTGGTTCTAATAGATGTCTTTAGCCAAACCAATGGTATCATTATGAGCAAACCGTGACAAGCAATAATAGATAATGTTTAGTTTTACATTGCTGAGTAATCCTGCTTTTTGAGACACTTTGAGCTATCCCTCTATGAAAAATGCAGAATGGGACCATGATGCTGTAGCCAGCCCTCATACTGCCACCTGGTGGTGTTTGGGCAACACTATCAAGTTGGCACCCAGGAAGAAAATTAAGGACTCATTAACCCAGATTCCAGTACAGGTCAAAACAGGTCTGGCCAGAGCTTAAATCATTATCTGTCACATAAGTCCCCTCATCAAACCAACATTTTTGTGTTTCATATCGCATGTTGTTGCCAGCAGAGTTGATGCAGCAAAACCCAATAAAGCCACAAAAAGCTATTCAACTGTTTCCTGTATGAGAGGTCATATTGCACCTGTAGCATGTGTGTCAGTATGTGTTGTGTTTCTCTGTTATCTGTCAATATGACTGTGCACCAGTGCCACACCAAGACAAACTCCGCTACTGTTATTGTACTTGGCAGATGAAGTGATTCTGATCTTTAGGTATAATACATTCAAATCCCTTCCTACCCAAAGCCCAGCAGATTAAATAGGCTTTTTTTTTTCCGATGTACTCTTATGATTCAGTTGTCTACGTACAGCATGTATCCTACATCTTTCTCCAAACAGTTCCTCTTAATGGTGGAACAACAGTGTAGCAGAACTGCAGCAAGAATATGAAAAGTAGGACTTCTATGATAGGTTACATCTGCATCCCTCTATTTAAATCATTCACTTGTTCATTGATTCATATTTTGGCAGTAGCCTGAGGTTTAGAGAAGAGAGCCTTTGGCAGAAATGTTGTCCGTTAGATAGAAGTAGAAGATAGAAGTTTTGAAAATTATACTGCCTGCTCGCTCGTGCATTCATTCATTCGCACTTCAGCTAAATCCCGGGGGTGTGAGAGGTGAGCGAGCCTTGTGAGAAAATTGTCACCCATTGAAAAATACATAAGTCCTTGAAAGCATTAACTTATGAGACCAAATCATCTGAATTTCATCTTTTTCATTTCATAGTCAGCTGAGCCCCCTGACCTGCATGATCTCATACTCATCATCCAACATCCAGCGTAATTACTGATGATGCTTTTTTTTGGGGGGGGGGGGGGGGAATGAATCCGTGGATTATGCAGATGCAGGTTCATTCCCTTCCCCCCAGAAATCTCCTTGTGTAACACTAGTGATGACTTGGCTACGCAGCGCGGCTTAATATTTCAGAGCTGATATTGAATTTGTAAAATCTGTTCCTGAGAAGGACATCTGACTGACAAACAGAAATCACAAACCCATGGGCCAAATTTTGAGGATATCGAAGTGGATGAGCAGTCACATACTCCTACATGTGCAGTCACACACACACAAACACACACACACACACACACACACACACACGTGCACACAAACAGTTTCAGGAATTCTATACTTACATCAAAGCCTGTATTAGGATCCCAACCCACGTGTCCAATGTGCCTGTAAGAGAGAGAGAAAGTGAGAGAGGTGAGGAGACGGCAGAAGAGATACATACATACACAAAAAAGAGAAGAGAGAGGCAAGAAGAGAACAGATGAGTCGAAATCCATGGCCATGTGTACATTTACTAAATTGTACTGGGCCATAAAGATGACCGGGATTGAAATAAATGCCCAGAAGGTATGATTGCATTAGGTTTGAGTGTGTGTGTGTGTGTGTGTGTGTGTGTGTGTGTGTGTGTGTGTGTGTGTGTGTGTGTGTGTGTGTAGGAGATCGGGCAAAATGAAAGAAAGGCTTAAGGGTTCAGATCATGGACAGTGGGAGTAAATCTGTCAACATATCAATGTGTCACCCAGATATTTCAGATTTCACATGTTTCGGACACCTTGTCTTGTGTGGCTTTCTATTATGCTACCTAGTGAATCCTTAAAATCGAATTTCACAAGTTTCCTTGTTTGAGAAAGATAGATTTCCATCCAAATCCAAATAAAATGTTATATAATAACATTGTCAGTAAATAAAATCTTAATATCTTAGAATAATCGTATCATGATTTTAGCAATGTCCACTTCTGCATATTTGGCTTTGTGCTCGCTCAACAGACTTAATAACATTTTCATGCTAACAGGTATAGACAGAGACTGATAAAGACAGAGACTGGCAGCAGTGATGGTCAGTTAGCTGTATGTTGCCAGGATGGCACCTGTGTCTCTCACCCAACCCCCTACAGTGCTTGACCACACACTACCAATGCTGCTGCCATTGACCCCATTCCTGAAAGCACAGCCCAGATTATCCTCACATTATCAGTCATGGTACATATTCCATAGGATTAGATTATGAATAAGAAATAGCCTGGATTAATACTTCCCCCAGATTTATCAGCACTTATGATGCTTGTGGGCCAGAAGAAGACGGTTATTGGCCAATATGTCACATGGGACACTATAATAAACTTGATTGCCCCATAAAAATAAAAATCTGGTGGTGGGCAATGTGTTTTCCCCTCATAACTTCCCTAATATTTGTAGTGAATCAAATTAATATATTTATAAATTTTCCCCTTCATCTTCACTTTTGAAAGTAATCCACTTCCTGAAAAGTTTAAACTAAAAGTGAGAATGAAATGATGGTGATAGGGTGATGACGATGCTCATATATGTGTGTCAGCAGTGCAGGTTTTGTGCGATGATGAGCGAACTGTCATTGCATTTCAGCAATTAACTCCCTTTCTGGATTTATTAACTGATGTCTGTCTATATTGTATCAGCTGTGTTGTTTTGTTGTTTTTGTATTATGTGTTCATTTTATTGCATTTTCATTGTGCACCTATAGCCTATTATGTGTGCTTATTATGTGGACAAAGGGTTTATGTGTAAACCCTTTGTCCATGTATGCAAATCAAACTTCCCTCACGGGACAATAAACAACTGATTTGAATTGAACTAAATGGTGACGGTGATAATGCGATTATACGACTGTGGTATCATATATTGATGAAGACAATGAGAATACATTGTTATTATGTACTATTTTTGTACATAATCTTTGGACTGCACTTATGTTGCCGTGTTATCTGTCACACTGCGGCACCTTTTTGTTTCAACTGTAAAGAGAGAGTTTATCCATCAGCTGAACTGAACCCAACCCTGCTGCTGCCCAGTGACTCACTGGAAGTTGCTTGGTGTGCCGATGTCTGCCTTGGTCAACTTCTTCTTCTTCCCGCCACCCTTCACCTTCTTCTCCTTCTTGGGGAAGGCGGAGTGCACAATGTTGTTGACCTGAGAGTTGTTATGGTAACGCTGCACATTGTTGATCTCCGGGTTCTTGATGTCGACAGTGGCCATGGGCAACGTTGGGCCTTGATAACGACAGAGAGAAGAGTGTTAGAGCTACAGTTCCCATACTGCAACAGCACACGCAACGTACAGAGTGCAGCGTTCTCTTAAACTATAGAAGCCCTATTCTGGGATTGTTTCTGCTATGTCCGCAGAGAAGAGTATTAGTATTTTTTTATGTTAAACCTGCCTTGCCATCTTTGATGATGATCCATGATCCACAATGGAAATCACACTATATGCCTATTATAAGGACAAAAAAACCCCACATTACCTGAAGATCATTCAATATCTCTAAAATATAGAGGTCTGTATAAGTGTTCTCATTCTGTCAACCAGTTCGTTGCCTACCATCCTTTGAAAAATGGAAAAAAATAATTTGTTTTCATTTTGTTCAGTCATTTTGAAGTAGGTGTCACATTTCCAAATGGTGAATGTCTCATTTTAAAGCAAAACTCTTCAAAGCAATTTGAATGGGTGGCACAGGGCATTCAAATACAAATTACTATTTGGAAGGTACACTTACTTGGCGGAAATGGACACTGTGACACAGGATGGTGACATGTTATCACTTTTGCATTTGGCTGAACAGTCATTGTCATTGTCCACACATGAAACAATATTTCATTTCCGTATTTAAACTGCCATCAAAGGTGTTCAGCTGGAGATACTGGGGATCTCTCTCTATCCGTTCTAATTTTAGTTCTAGTTCAGACTTCATGTATTATATTCCATTCTTAATAGCACAGAGCACTGTGTTTTATGTTTTTATGTTCATGGAAAGTGTTCTACATTTCTGACATTTTCAAGCTGTCGCAGTGGATTAGACTGGACACAGTCCCCCCAGTGGGCATGACCACACATGGTAATGTGAACTCCAAACAAGCAAGCCATCACTTACAGCCAACACTGATGGCAACTCCACCGCACACATGCAGCCAACAAACACAGAATTTATATTAATGAAGTGTGATCAGCCCGGTGCTGACGTCCACCAACAAGTAAAATACAGCCAAATAGCCAGAATTTCAGATTCAATTCTTGTATCTATTGTGAATGGTGAATGTCTGCAGCTTGTAGATTTGCAATGATATACATTTCTTGGTAATGTTTTCCTTGAACGCCATCTCAACAGGACTACTGTTGCAAGGTTTTAAGGTTTTAAAATGTTTTTAAATAACAGGTTAAAAAAAGAGGCACTTCTTCTTGGTTTTTTTCCATATGAGATTGCATCGCACTCAGCAAAGAGGAAGTTATTTAATATTCAATCTATTTTCATGACCGCAGCGGTCTTCATACAAATTAAGTGACGAGAGGAAAATCCCACCTCTGCCTCAGCTACAGCACATACCTTTGGGACTCTTCCTACAGGGACTTTTGGGAGTTTTGCTGGGCGAAGGTGAGGCTGATTGACTGCGCTGCCTTCTCACTCTGTCCCATACGCCCCTGCCATCTCTTGCTCCGCAGGTGGTTATATTGACATCGAGGAGCATTTTCCCTACCACACTGCAAGCTCTATCTTCGGGGCAAAGGGAGAGCCGGGCAGCGTGCTCGGAGAGAGGAGGGTAAAGATCCTCCTGGGGGAGAACCAGGCAGTGTAAGGTGGACAGGCAGCCTCCTGGCCCCACACCACCTCCTCCCACTGCTGCCCCACCCCCTCCGCCCTCACACCCCAACTCCTCGGAGGGAGCGGATAGGAAGGTGGTACAGAACATCATCGTAGACGCTGACCGGACATGGGCAATGTGGAGAGAACAAGCTCAGCTGGAGAAGACGTCAGAGTCAGAACGAGCAAGATCCCGGTTCAAATCAAATTTCCAAGAATCTAATGTAGATTTATGAGTCAAAAACAAGCTGATGCTGGACAAATCCCGGAGATTCTGCTTCAATCAGGACAGAAATCCAGAGCTTTGTGTGAGAGATTCTGCTGGAGATATCACATCCAAAGAGATTCTCGTACCCCACAGGTAAACACTGCTTGCTAAACAGGATCTGAGAGGGCAACTACTGCCTCAATCTTGTCTGTCTGAGCAGGGAAAAAGCCCAATCCAAACATTGTCTCGTTCAAGGTTTGATTCCAGCCTTGCTCCGTAGAAGAATCAACTCTCTTTGCTTTACTAACGCAACCTGGGAGCCAGGATGCCCCCCAAGATGCCCAAAACACCTTGACAGAAAATAAGACAAAATCCGATGAACTCCCTTCAACAGTCTACAGTTACTGAATGTACTGTATTGACATCTGGTGGAGTGGAGTCCCTGGACAAGCTGTCTGAGCTGTGAAGGCAGATATCCAGCAAGGCCATGGGAAGGGAGAAGAACCAGGAAACACTTAAATTCACTCTTCCTCTGCAATTCTTTCCATCAATGCCTCAGTTTTGTTCTTTCTATGGGTTTCACTTGCTCTCTTCTCATTTCTCTGTTGTGTCTGTGTCCGTCTGATGGTCTGCGTGTTTATCTCTATCGTGTTCTATATCTCTCTCTTTCCGTCTCGGTAGGGTGTACTGATAGATTATCATGCTCGGATTGGGTCCCTCTCTTCGATTCTCCACCCACCTACACTGCCGTCACCCAAACCACAAACCCACACACACACATTATGGATCTAATCCCAGCAAATTATCCCATCGCTGGATTTTACGTAACCATTAAAACCCATCCATGCTTAATCCCATGATAATCTCTGGGGTTTCTAAACCATGATGAATCTGTCTGTGGGGTGAGAAAGAAAGGAGGAGAGAAAGAAAGAAAGAAAGAGAGAAAGAAAGAGAGAGAGAGACAAGGAAGAGAGAGAGACGAAGAAGAGAGAGATGGCAGAGGAAGAGAGAGAGAGAGAGAGAGACGAGAGAGAGAGATGGCAGAGGAAGAGAGAGAGAGAGAGAGAGACGAGAGAGAGAGATGGCAGAGGAAGAGAGAGAGAGAGAGAGAGAGAGAGAGAGAGAGAGAGAGAGAGAGAGAGAGAGAGAGAGAGAGAGAGAGAGAGAGAGAGAGAGAGAGAGAGAGAGAGAGAGAGAGATGAAGAGAGAAGAGGCGAAGAGCTGAAAGAAGAGGGCAGAAGAGGGCAAGAGACCAAGAGACCAGCTGGAGAGAACAGGAAAGGGCAGCAGGGAGCAGGAGAGGGCAAGAGGGCAGAACAGAAAGAGACAAGAGGACAAGACTGGAGCTGATAAGAGGGGAACACAGCGATGTCGCAGTAATGGAAAGTGAGAGAGAGTCAGAAAGAGTCAGGGACAGAAAGAGAGAGATCGAGACCAAGACAAAGAAGGACGAGGATGACTACCTTAGAAATAAACAGATTCACACACCAATATACATTCAGTTAAAATTACATGAAAAATCTACATTCTAGTCCAAACCTCTACATGGGTGCAAGCACAGACACAGAAATATTTATAAGCCTGCTGGGTCAAATCATGCCATCTGTCGGCCCAAAACTGGTTAACACACACACACACACACACAGAAATGGGTACAGAGTCAAAACTTGGGCCGTATGTCTTATGCCGCATACAAAACACACAAGCGCATGTGTGCACATCCAGAATTGTACCCCATCTGTTTAGAGTCATCAGGCCATATTGAGTGCTGGGTAGAGGGCATGTAGTTCACAGAGCAACACTGTTCTAATTCACTGACGCTGTAATAAAAGTATGCTACACTCTCCTGTATGAACTTCTAGGACACTGCATGAGTGTTGTTACTGCATCTTGTTGTGTATATCATGGGTTTATTTGGTCGCTTCTGCCCCAATTTCTTTCGCTATTCAAATAATTTCAGAATTCAGTGCCACTGTGTTGATAGTGTGCCATAACTACATATACTAGAGTAGTTATGACTTAAAAGTTCCCTCCCCTGCATGAATTTGTAGGACAATGCAGCTCTCTCTCTCTCTCTTGCTCTCTCTCTCCCCTATTCTCTCTCATCATCATCATCAGCACCATCACAGGGAACGGGAAGGACTGAGTGAGTGTCTGTGGAAGCGAATGCACATCCAAGTGTGTATCAATGTGCATCTCAATTTTTTTTTTTTTATTTGACTTGAGATAAAGATCCATAAACACATTGTTTGCTTCTATCTCACCTGTACAATCTGTTATTTCTCTGTGTTCTTTCCAAGTTAATCATTTATAAACCTTAACTCTATGAAGTCCTACTGTCAACAGACTCAGAGAAATTTCTATCCATCTATCCGTCTATGCAGATACTCTTTCACTTTACAAATGAATTGTGGTCTGCAAAATGCACAACAGTGAGACAGTGGTGAAACACTGGTATGTGGAAGAGGAAAGCGAGCCAAAGATTAAGATCTACCTTGCTCACATTATAATTCCATCAATGCCTGTGGCCAGACACACAAATGAGAGGTGCTCCCTGTTCCTTTTGCATTGCTTATACAAACATGCTTTAAGTGACATTACCAACCAATTAATAACTGTAATATAATCGAAATATGATTTGGTGGAAGCTTTTATCCAAGCATCTTAAATTACTATTACCGTTTTAGTGTGTGTAGCCCCAGTGGGAATCAAACCCATAACCGTAGCAGTGTTAATGCTTCTCTTCCTCCCTGAGCTATGAACCCGACCGCATTTGCATCCTTTGTGCAATAAATTCTATGTCTTGTGGATGAATGCCATGGCGCTGAAATGGCTGAAAACCACTGATCTAATATTAGATAGGTGACAAAACTCCCTCTTATGACAAACACCTAAAGTATCACCTGCGTCTGATGACATGTATTCCTTGTCACCACTCCCATTTGTTTACAGATGATCTGCAAAGAGCATTTGGCTCCAGTCTGAGTATTAGAGCTAGGAGAGTACTTTATTATCATTTGTCTAGGGACTTACCAGCAATACCCGAATACTGGGTCGTACTCAGGCTAAAATCGGGGGCACATGTAACATGTCAAATAACACACAGCATGTCAACTTGATTTCCTGCCTTTTTCTACACATAAAAGGACATCTCTAATTGAGAATGTATCTTCTGGAGTAAAATAGATTCACTTATTTCTGTAACATGATCCCAAACCAACAGTTTAGGTCTATGCTGTTCAGTTAAAGTAATGGACTGGAACTCTGTAAAACTCTGTAGAACTCTGTTTAATACTCAGAATCAGGTTTGGTAATGAAAAGGCAGTATGGGTGCACCCCTACGCTTGACTGGTGACATCTACTTTATGTCACTGCTCCATTAGATCAGAGATGATCTGTAAAAAGCATTTTGCTCCGGTCTGAGTATTAGTGCTCAGAGAGAACTGTGGCATAGAAAAGCAAAGCAAGATGGGGATAGGTGGGGAAAATGAGGAAACTGGGCATCTATAACTGCTCATAAGAGCCCTGTAAAATAACCTCAGCCATATAAGAGAATGAGGCATTTTTAGATTCTCAGTGCATTTTGTTTTCCTGTTGGTGCATCAGCGTGTTTGGAAAGTTGACACAGGCATCATTTCATATTTTGCTGTTACTACAGAGCACTGATCGCAAAATATGAAGAATCTGTCATTTGGGACAGTAACCAAGGCTAGCTGGCAGTCTGAAATGAATAAGTATTTGTAGTTTGAGGTCAACATTCGGGGGTGACAACCAAGTATGGCTGTGTTGACACACTTCTGCCTGGACCCAAGGCAATATTTACTTTCATCATCCATCACCCACACACCAACAACGTCTACTTTATATCACTTACACCACTAACAGTGATCATCTCCAACTAAAAAACATTTGGCCACAGTCTGTATTCCAGTGCTAGGAACCTGTATCACAGTACCAGATAAATGATATACATTATTTACTGAAACAAAAAACAGACAGTATATCACCTTTGGCTTCATTACCATCACAGAGGAACAAGGAAGGACTGAGCGAGGATTTGTGAAAGGGAATCTACTTCCATGTGTGACGATGTTTTTGTAAGCATCTTGTTTTTTTTCTATTTCACCTGTATAATCTGTTTTATTCAAAGTTCTTTCCATGTTAATCATTTATAAATCTTAACTCTATGAGGTCCGACTCTAAACAAGCTCAGAGAAATGTACCTAATCCTAAAACCCACTCAAAGAAATGCTCTAGTGTGTGTGTGTGTATTTAGCTAATGGGGGTTGCCAGGCTTTCTTTTCCACACCGCTCCATCATCAGTTAGTTTCTAATCGCCTTAATGGTTATAGTATAGGCAAGGCAGGGGGTGGTGAGGAGGGTAACATGACCCCGAATATGTGGTTAAGACGCGAGAGCATGATAGAGAGAGCGGGAGAGCGAGAGACATCTATGCCATTAGAAGCTCAGGCAGGGTTACACATCATATGGTTCTACTTTCTACAGATTAACCCTTTGGCTTTGATTCAGGCTAAACGCATTATCAACACCATCAGTAAAGAGGATAAGTAACAGTGTTCATATGGACAATATGTGATTGCACAAGTTCCTCGACAGCTGTCAATCAGATTTATAACAGGTAGAATTTTAATACTCTTCATTTCTATAATCATGTTTTTTAGTGTTCATTATGCTATTCATAGGTGCCAAATGGTTGGTGTTTAGCCCATAAGACAATACAATGAGTGCCAGAAAGTTTCCACAATAACAGGAAAGTATTTGAGTCAATTTAGAGTGCTTTTCTGCGGCTGACAACTAACCAGACACAATCTGAATTATCCTGATGCGATAAACCCCACCCATCTGGCACACCAAGCAGATTGAGAAAAATAAATGAATAATAACCCGCAAAGAGTTATTTGTAAATAACCATCTGACACAGGTCTGATGCCGATTTTACACTACTCTCCTGTTCATGACTGCAGTTATGGAATATGATAAATATTGGATAACATACCATTTGGAGGGTCGCGTCTCTTCTCTGTGAACACAGACAAGTGAAATCATTACATTGCTGCGCTCAGCTGTGAGATGCATGTGTTAGTGAAAAGCGAATATGTGTGAGTGCGTCAGGTCGCAGGTGTACAAAGAGAAGAGAATTTATTGATTTTCAAGCACAGGGCTCGGCGGGATTGTGCAAGCGCTGCACAGACATGGAGAGTTTTTGGAATAATTGGCAAGCAAAGTATTCTGTTAGTGTTGAACTGACTAAAATCACACACTCATGCACACACACACACACACACACACATACACATAACATGACTGCTAATACTGTCTGCGCGTGCACATTCAGAGGTGCAAAACACTATAAAAGAGGGCAATACACATGCCTCTCTCCGGTATTATTGTTTATATTTCTTATAGTACTGTACACCAATGACTGACTCGTAGGAGAGGTGGTTAGATTTAGGAGAAGCACACAGCCTGTTAATAAAAGAGAGTTACTCTGCAGAGCTGAGAGACGAAAACACAACCACACAGATATACACAGACACACACACACACACACACACACACACACACTAATCAAAGTACTGATGGCTTGAGTTTTCCATTGGCTGAGGGTCAAAGAGTAGCGGCTTTATAGCTAAGATTAGGCACCCAATGCAGAGGGCTGGAGAGAAAAAGATGGAAGACAACAACGCAGTCAGTAGGTCAGGAAATGACCCACAGAAGAAGAAAAGATAGTCGATCTTAATCAAGCAACATAATGATGAAAGTCTAAAGACTGAGTGGCAATTAGAACATAAGTAAAGTTTGTACTGAAGGTGTGCACAAGTGTGATTTCAAGTTAAGACTCAGTCCTGTGAGTCTCAGAGTTAGGATGAACAGAGGTGTATACAAACATTCACAGCTCATTTTCCCTCGGCAGGATGCATACTGCAACAAAATTTTGATTACGCTGTCCCAAAAAGTAATTGTTGGTGCTGGATGAAAACCATGCATCTGCCAGCTACATGTATTAGGAATAAATCTTAATTTATCAGTGGCACCCATGTACTTTTTAAATTATAAAGCAAATATTTAACACCTTTTAAGGGCCCAATGGTCATGAGGTTCACTTAACAATTAAATAACGTTCAATTCAAGAAAGACAAGCCCACAGTAAACATGTCGTCCCCACCAAAGATGCAGCTTGTTTTACCCTGAAATTGTAGTGCCCCCCTTGGGCCAATCAGTGTAATAGAGTGCAACAGAAAATGGGTAAAAAGCCAACAACAATCCATCTGAAAGGCTTTCTCGCAGCACCAAAAACGAGAGAATTTTGTAAAGACGGCTTTGAAATGTGCAACTGCCATTAGATATATCATGTGAATCATGAGAAAGCAGGACAGAATTGAAAAACCTTTTTTCTCATTCCACTTTTGTCTCTATAGTCTTTCTTTCACATGAGCACCTGAATGGCTGGAGCTGAGGGAGTGTTTGCAGAAAGGGTTAGAGACTTTCAGGTTTGAAACTGCTATTATTATCAACAGCTTTAAGGAATCTGAAGAACAGGTCACAACTCAACAGGAGAGGAATCAAGGACGGTGTAGAGAACAGACCCAGGCAAAAAATCCTACATAGTTGCCAATACATGAAACTTTAATACAGTGATTCAAATGGACCCAAGTGGACACATCATTTCACTAATCAAATGCCACTCAAATTGTGTTTTTCAAGTATTCAAATTCAGACCCTTTTTGCCCGGTTCTGGATGGCGGAACAGTGCAAAAAATGACAAATTTAGAAAACGATTTTATCTTGTATTGAGACTTATCAAGCTTATCAAGGTACTTTGACGTGAAATAGCCTGAAGCAAGCTTGATCATTTTGAATGCAAGATAAAAAAAAACACTGCTAAGCTTGTCATTTTTTGCAGTGAGTTAGGTAAGCAGAGGGGTAGTTAAGTAAGTAGTAGATGTAGGTATGTAGGTAGGTAGGGCAGGTACGTACCGGTTTTCCTCTGTCTTCTCCCCAGTAGCTCTGTCACATGGGCACGGAAACGCTTGGCCTCTTCCTCACTGGCAAAGTTTAGACCCACCTGGCATGTCTGTACACACACACACACACACACACACACACACACACACACGCACACACGTGGGTACAGAGTCAAATTAATGAAAGCCCCAACAAATAATATTGATTCCTTGCCACGGAGAAAACATTTTTGTAAGAAATAATTAGAACTGAAAATATTCTTATTATAAAAGTGGCACAAGTTCACTTCATTAATAAGTTTGAAACTTCACTCAATTCCATACCAAGTGCCAAACTAATATAACCTAGCGTCCCACTACTCGGCTGTTGTCTTGACAGTGAACAGCCCTACTCTTATCACCACAATCAGCAGCAGTCCCTCATACCTCATGGTCTGCTGGAGTCGGAGCCACTGTACAACAGCTAAGGTGTTTGCTCCACAAATAAAGGGGTCTAATCACATGAAATGCCTCAGATATGACATCATTTCTAAAATCTCTTTTCCACATGATAGGAAGAATTAGCTGACATAATTAATGTTGCTGCTGTGAGATAAAAACCTCCAAAAAGTAAGATTTTAAGGAATTAAGAAAAAACTATAAATAACCACCTCGCGGTTGTATGCCTCCGCCAATAAACTTTGTTTTATCATTGCAAGGACAGTCTTTATTTATTGAACATATAGGCTATAATTATGTGATTATTAGGTCAACTTAAAGGATTTTGGTGTCTGCAAAAGTAAGTGACAGCACTTCCACCGTTTTTGTAGAATGATCCAAGATCATTATCTCAGCTACAGTGGTAAGCAAAACATTATGATGTCACAGTGAAGTTGACCTTTGAACTTTTGGATATAAAATGTCATCATTTCATAATTTTATCCTATTAGACATTTCTGTGAAATTTTGTCATAATTAGCGTATGAATTCTTGAGTTATGGCCAAAAACGTCTTTTGTGAGGTCACAGTGACCTTGACCTTTGACCACCAAAATCTAATCAGTTCATCCTTGAGTCCAAGTATATCGCGTTCACGAGAATGGGACGTATGTACGTACGGACGGACAACCCAAAAACATAATGCCTCCTGCCACGGCTGTCGCCGGCGCGGAGGCATAAAAAAAACTTCCGTTCATATTCACAATTATTTCAGCACTCAGCACATGAATAACTGAGTAAACATTTGTGTGTGGTACTCTACTGATCCCCAAAGAAGATGTTGTCATTTTGCTTGTCCCCCTCCACAGGGAGGTCAGAGGTGAGGGTCAGTAACAGAGCGGCATCCCTGGAGTTGGTAGGGATTCAGTGTGTTGCTCATGGACACTTCAGCAGGGCGGATGCTTGCTGACATTGGGGCTTGGGTCCTCTGCGGTCTCCCTACTCATTACACCACCTGCTGCCCAAAAGTAAAGCTCCTTTATCTTCCGAAGCATATATGCCCTCTGTCACCATGGGCTCTCACCGCACCAGTTTCTTAAATTATTCTCTGCTTGGCTTGTTTTTCCCACCCCCGTTGATCCACACACTCTATATAAATGACACCCAGGACTCTTTTTCAGCAAATGAAAACATTTGTGACATTTATGTGAAGTAAAGAGAAAGGTAAAAAGCAGTAGAGAGGGCCACTCACATCTCCAGGAAATGTCATGAAGTAGGCTCTGGAGAGGTTGATGGAGAAGTTGTTGTACAGCTCCTGTTCAAACGTGGTCTTCCCATCCTGTGGAAAACAGGAAAACATGTTGAATGAAAAATAAATGTATTAGGTATCACTTATTAGAAAAGACAGCTTTGTGCTATGGGTTTTACAGGGAATCTATAAAGAGAAAAAGCAGTGTGCCACTTAATTTTATGCATTGTGTGCTGCACATACAATTGTTTCCAATTTATGTGCCTTCTTCCAATGAACACAAATGCTACAGATTGCCATGTTTGGCTATAAAAACATGAGGACCTCACTAATATCCAGTGCTGGTGTATTCACTATTGCAATGTGATGTATCCATAATAATTATTGAAGAAATGTAATAACTCTCTTACATTACTGTGAACCTGGAATACCCAATAGGGCTAAAGAAAATCAATAAAATAAAACAAAGCATGAGTATTGCCATCTGGTATTGTGCCAATACCAGTATTGTAATCATACATGTCCATAATTTGTGCTGAAACTGTTTGTTGGTTTGTATGTACCCACCTTGATGTCAAAGACCCTGATGAAGTAGGATCGTCGGGGGTTGTCTTTGACCAGACAGGCCACACCGCAGCACCTCTTGTTCCAGCCAGAGTTCCTCTCTGCTGTGAACACTTGGACCACCGCTGAAGACAGCGTCTGGAGGGAGAGAGAGTGTGTTGCTCAATGATGGTCAATGCATGGTCAGTGTTTCCCCTAGGATCAGTCTGTCCTAGCGTGACAGACTGATCTATTGTCGCCCCCTCAGTTGCATCATGGGGAGGCGGGCGCACCCAATGTAAGTATTTAACAATCTGAGACAATTATTGGCTTTAATCAGTGGGCAAGACGGATGGCAGCCAGTGATGCTGTAACCAAGCCGCTTACTAAAACCCGCTCAGTGGTTAAGAGTTATTTAATTAGTAATTTATCACAGCTGCTCTCAGCAACAGTCTCATGAGTGTGTCAAATGTCAAATGAGTTTACATTTATTTAGCTGCCCCCCCACAGCTGAAAAATTGCCATACCAGCAAATTTCTGGCATCTTTTTATTTTCAACTGAAAAGATGTTTTGAGTTGATAAGTGTTCAACTCCTTTGCAGTGACCCTACAAATTGAATTAAACGGTATCCAAATTCCTTTGAATGTACCTGAGATGTCTCTACAGCTTGACTGGAGTCAGCTGTGGCCAATTCAATCGATCGGGCATGATTTTGAACAAAAGACATAGGCATGTCTATATAAGGTTCCACAGATGACAGTGCATGTCAGAGCAGAAACTCTACCATTAAGTCCCAGGTACTGTCTATAGATTTCAGAGACAGAATTGTGAGGAGGCACAGATCTGGGGAAGGGTGTAAAACAATTATTTCTTAACTGGAATACCACTGAAAATCTGTGGAATGACTTGAAGATAGCTGTTCAGAGATGTTCCCCATCCAACTTGACCTAGCTTGAGCAAATCCTCCTCCGAGCACTGTATATCAAAATATACATCCAAATAAGAGCCATTCTTAAACTGCAACAGCTATTGGAACTGATCCTGGAATGAGCCCAGGAGCAAACCTGGGTCTCAGCATCAATACTGCCTCCAATCCCCCTACAGAAAAAAATATCTACAAAAAACTGTCCAGGAAACACTTTATGAGTGACAGCAGTCAGTGACACACAAGAGTGGTCATAGCCCATACCAAAATCACAGTGACACTCTGGGGCTCAAGTCACTCTGCCCTGCAGTTGCCGGAAATGAATCAGTCAATGGCAACTGACTGACAAGCAGCATAGAAATATGACTATAAGAAGAGACACATCTGCTCTTAGGCTAAACTGAATGAGTACGGTGGCGGTTAGTGAGACTACAGAGACGTTATGTCACTAACACAGAGCCAAAGTCATCCTGTGCTCATATCATGTGACATGCAGCAGCATAGAAATAATAGAAATATAACAAATCTGCTCTAAGACACAGCTACTCTTGTGTGACAATAGTGACACTACAAGGATGTTACATATAACATTATCAATTTACTTATTAATTTACTGTGAATCCACAGTGAAGAATTCAAAGAAAACCAGCAACCTGCACAAGCACTGGGACAACAACAAGGAAGCTAAAAAACAAAACAAAAAATAGCCTATATAAAACAATGGCTCTTACAGACAGGCTAAACTGTGTGACAGCATCCAGTGACACTGCGTGACAGTTTGTCACAAAGACAGGACCAATGTCATCACATCATAACACAACCTGACCAGATCACACAAATAAATCAATGTAACTCTCCTGTATCCTCAAATCTGTAAAACTATTAACAATAGTAAACGTATTGTTATTATTAGTAGAAGTAATAGCATTTATATGTTGTGTATATTTGCAATTTTATTGTTTATTTCATAAGGAAATTTGACAGATTAAGCACTTAAGTTCTCTTTAGAGCACATCAAAACAAGTAATTTACAGGGGTCAAAAATCATCGTAAAAAAAAATTGCTGCCATAATTACAAGGCAATGCATCACTCATAGAAATAACATGTAAACAATCCTCAGTCTAACTTTGCCTCACAGCTAGGAAAATGGATCGGTTTTTTTTACCCCCAATAGGCAGATATTCTAGACTTGTGCTTGCTGACTTGGCTATATGTTGGAAGAAGGCTGAGATGGAACTGCAGGGGCAAACTAGGTGTGTGTTTGGTGGCCATACAAATTTCAAAGGAGTTTCGACTGACATGGGGGTGAATAGATAATGACAGAATTTTCTTTTTAGGTTGAACTTTTCTATTAGGCAATCTTCTCATGCAGTCTCAGTTCCTGCCACGTGTCTGGAAATGAGATGACTGTGCCCTCACTAAATAGCATTGGCAGCATTAAAAGTGAGTAGATTATAGTATATCAAAAGGTTAGAAGATGGGAGGCAGGTACAGTGTGTAGTACTATATGTGCATGAGATAAACACATCAATGATGGACAGTGTGGCATTTTTTGTATGCTGATAATGTGTCTTTTGATAATGTCCTGTCCTACAGCAAGCATCATAAGTGTCCAAAACAAATTTCCTTTGAGACAATAACATCTATCTTATCTTAAAAATGTCTGAATATAGATTTTGGTGGCCTTGCCTGAAGGTAGGTTTACCCCAGGTAAACTCTATATTACATAGACATCTTGACAATCTCCTCATGCAGCCCAAAAGCCCTCAAGGCTCCAAGCTAAAAAGAGATTGAACCCTTACTAATTAGGGCAGTAATATACATCAAACATATCTGAATATGGATATTGGTGGGCTTTACCCTAAGCTACACACACCCAATGTCTGGATTGATGGCTACACACATAGAAAATATCAGACACATCTTAGCAATCCTCTCACGCAGCCTCACTGTCTGCCATGCTGCTTATTTAACTGGACAGTCACTAACTGAAGTCCAAAATATCTCAATATAGGTTTTTAGTGGGCTTACCAGTATGTTCACCCAATGCCTGTATTAGGGTCAGCCAAATAGTTGAAGGAGAGGGGAGCTACTTTTTATGCAAAAAGAACAATATTTGACCTGTTGGCATGAATATATAGCCCAGTTCCCCTTCTAGAAGTAGTTCCCCTTTCCTTATTTATGTAATATTTCGCTTCCCTTGGAAGCCTTTGCCCTTCTCCTTTCATAGCTGTATTAGGCCAAAATAATTAGACAGCAAAAAAATACAGATCTTCGAATCTCTTCACGCAATCTCAGACCCTGCCAAGCTGCTGACCATGAGATGACTGCGTGCCCTTGCCCAGTCAAATGATAGGAGGGATTGTCATGGAAGTCCTATCATCTCTGTGGAAGAGGTGGCACCGTGGCACCATTAGATTTATACCTGCAACTACCACATCCTATTGCCAAGAGGGGAATTAACATCAGCCACCAGCTTTTCTAGTCAATTTTCAAGTTGTTCTACTCTACCAACCACTTCAGACAGGTAACCGACCGTTCTTTGGAAGTTCTGTTCCATTCTAAAAATTTAGCTGGCTGGCAAATTACTTAAAGTGTCAGGTTAAATTGGGATTTACCAGCTACTAGGATTGGGCGATTGGACAAATAAATTGGGAACTGAAGCAATTTGAATTACCTTAACATTTGGTCATTTAAAATGTAGTCTTGTGCAAGACACCCAGGGTTTCCTACTGCATTTTATAGGCCACACTAGGACTGCAACTAACGATTATTTTCATTATCGATTAATCTTTCAATTATTTTCTCGATTAATCGATTAGTTGTTTGGTCTATAAAATGTCAGAAAATGGTGAAAAATGTGGATCAGTGTTTCCCAAAGCCCAAGATGACGTCCTCAAATGTCTTGTTTTGTCCACAACCCAAAGATATTCAGTTTACTGTCATAGAGGAGTAAAGAAACCAGAAAATATTCACATTTAAGAAGCTGGAATCAGAGAATTTTGACTTATTTTTCTTAAAAAATTACTCTAACCGATTAATCGATTATCAAAATAGTTGGCGATTAATTTAATAGTTGACAACTAATCGATTAATCGATTAATCGTTGCAGCTCTAGGCCACACGTAATCTATTTTCATTGAGGCAAAAGCCATGCTGAACAAAGCTGCTGGACAAGCGACATTGAATTTATTTACCCTAGCCTACAAAACAGAAATGGCAGACAGAAAATATGAATTGTGTGCATTATTTATCTAGGTGTTTAGGTAACACATTTCCTGTGGGAAACACTGACAGTGAAATGGGGAAGCACAAGCAGGAACAAGAATTATGCTCAAGTTTATTTAAAAGTTATTTAGAGCCAGCACAGAAGGCAGCCTAAACACAGCCGACATTTCCCAGAGCCTTCCTCAGGGTGTGCTGGTTTTGTCCCATATTAGTGCCTTGTGCTCCTGTTTCTACACCCACCCAACCTTTTATCACATAGCTGTTCTTTCTGTAGCTGTATTTATTAGCAACCAGCCTGTCATGAAAGTGCCATCGTTCCTGTTGGGACCATGCCACGACCAGCCTGTACCTTGAGGCACCACACCCCTTTATAAAAAAGAGAAAAGCTAGCACAGGCAATGTGAGTGCTACAAGGAATGTGTTGGTGACACTACACTGTATGCCGAGGTTAGAAGCATCAACATCAATGTATGTTTCTCATGTAATGATGTCAACCCAGCACCATGAGCATGAGAGAAAGCAGAGGATTAATGAGAATGACTATTGAACAAGTAGTGACACCTTGAAAACCTTGTGTCTGGACAACTGTAACATAAAATCGAGTATTTTATCAGGAAGCAGTGGGCACTATGTCAAATTCACTTGCCGAAACTTTCCATGTAGATGGCTCTGACGCTATAGCTCCAGGTTATTTTATGAAGGGGAGTGGTGGCATGGCTTCCTTGTGTATCTGTCCTAACAATGTTAAGAATGTCCTCGAACGAAGGAGTGTTTTTTTAGTTGATTAGTTTGCTTTACAGCACTACCCCTAAAACTAAGGCCTGGGAGCCAGGCCGTCCATTTCTGGTCCTTACATAATGACAATAATAGTTTGTTTGGATAATCTTGAGCCATTTAGCTATCACCTTAATCCAGAGCACCGTAAAATAAGTACGACAATAGAAAAAGTTTGGGGTGATCCAGGGTTGTTAAAACAAACACCCCCACACACATACATACATGTGCACATAGATACAGGCACAGGAACACACGTGGCGCGCACACACACACACACACACACACACACACACACACACACACACACACACACACACACACACACACACACACACACACACACACACACACACACACACACACACACACACACACACACACACACACGTCTAGGATCAGAGATCAGACTCTCTCTTTACAGGTCGCTGCAGGGCTTCCCTCACACTGAGGGGTCCAGGTTCACAGCCATTAACACACACATCAAAGGTAGAGCACCAACAGGGCAAATGCTGGGAAATCTTTAGCTGTGGCGAACTCCTGAGGACTTCCCAACATTGGCCCTATGCTTTTTGTGGGGCAAGACTTTATCATGTTTGCTGTCTTATTTTCACAGTTGGGCCACATTTTCAGAAGTGGGCAGCTACTGCTGCAGAATGAAGGGAGAGGAAACCAGAAAACAGGAAAAATAAAAAATAAAATCTGGCTATTATGCAATTTAAAGTTTGAACTTGGTTTGTATAGCCTCTCTAAGTGGAAGCGCTGACGTAGGATTAATTTTGGTTCAAAAGAAAAGGATTTTAGAGAAGAGCTGTGCTGTACATTGGCCCTTGATCAGCACTACTATCCTAAGAATCTTTCTCAATAATTGCCCATGGTTCCAAACAATAAGGAGTCCTCCTCACTGGGATAGTCACATGTCTCCATTAGGATAAATGAAAGCTGATTACTCATTAACTCAATACAGCAAAGCTCTACAGAGGTCCATATAGGACTAGCATATAGTTAAGTGGGTTACACAGCCTCAGGGCTTCAAGGGCTTGGCTGAAAGGCTAGAAGTAGTGGCTAATGTACCCAAGTTGCATGACTAACATAAAGCTTTATAAATAACAGCAAGCTATAGCCTATAAATAATAGCAGAATGACACATGCACATCCAAGTTTCTTTACAGGAGCCGTTAGGTGAATCGGTGAACCAGTGAGCGACTTCATAGTATGAGTGAGGCTGCAGAAACAAACAGAATTTGTAAATGCTTTTTCTATAATTTTGGAGAGCTTAGTCTCAATTTGTGAAGATAAAGTTTTGTCTTCCAAAGCTAGAAACTTGACAGCCAAGAATCCAATCTTTAAGGTCATCAAGACACACATTCCAGTGACAGTAGTAGTGATTTCAGGAAACCTGGATACAACTGCTGTGAAATGGGGCTGCACAATTGATTGTGTCCAATTGTAGCCTATATTTTGATTGGAGTTTAGCCTACATAATTAGTATTCGCAGAATAAAGGTTAGACACTTCATTTACAGTGTCCATTGTGGTTAAAAATGGTCAAGATGTTGATATAAGATGAAAAAAACACTGGAAAAATCAGCTCATCAGATCATCATAACGACAATTATGATCACAATATCTAGCAAAATAATTTTAATTTTCAATTTAGCCATAACTTTATAAATAAGATTTGGTTCACTGGTTATCTAACAATACATAGTTTGGATGGGAATCTAGCGAGGGTTAGGTGTGCCCCACCAGCATGTATTTTTTGTTTTTCCTCCCACACTCCACCTCTCTGTGTCCAATTACAGCATTACAAGAAACTTTAAACACTTCAATGTCCTCAGAGAGCCAATTTCTCTTGCAGCACTGCATGTACAAGACATTTTTATTCATGTTTATACAAATATTGAGTCTCTTGGTGGCCTGATAGTTTTGGTGGAGCTGTTAATTTTTACACGCATCAATTGAAATACCAAAGATCAGAGGGATAATATGAATTCTGCTTTGTGCTGCTTTTCTCTTTAAGAGCGGCTGTAATGGTGCCCACTGCCCAGGCTCTGAGGCCCTGGAGCTTCATCTGCCTGTGGAGCTCTGATTGTTCCTGACAGGGCCAAAGGCTGCAGGGAGTGGAGCTCCGTCTGTGGCGTCATCAAAACCCGACAAACACTCGCTCAGCCGCAGACACACGCTCCCTTACAAATACTCTCTCTCTCCTGTGCACTCGTTCTCAAACACACTCACTCTCACACATGCTCTCCCCTTTCTCTATCTCCCCCAACAAGTCTGACATCACTGTGCTGACCTGAGCTAGAATCATGAACCTAATCGACTGTCTCATACACAGACTACACAGTCTCTCTCTCTCTCTCGCTCTGTCTCTCACTCTCACACACACACACACACACACACAGGGCCAAGACCAGGAAGTGGCATATTGATCCAGAGCTAGACTGTACTGTATGTAACTCTAGGAGAGCAAGAAAAAGACAAAGGGAGAGAGTGGAAAGCCGGAGGGAATCATAATGCTTTTTAGACTGACTTCCTGAAAGCTACAGCAGAATACCTAGGCTACACCTTTTGCTAATCAAATACTATGATTTTTCCCGGGGTTTCCACGACCATATGAACTATCTTTAGTCTAGTTTAGTTGCACAGTGCTAAAACATAGAAATGATGAAAAAGTAATAAAATATGATAATAAAATGAAACAGAAAGAAGAGAGGCAGTTAGCAATTTGTGCAGTTGGCACAATAAATCAAAAGAGCTTATAAAAACATCTAACCTACAAGCAAACACAAGAAAGGAACAAACAAGCGAACAGGTCACAAAGACTGGGATATGTGATGTGTGGCATCAAATCCACATCAAAGTTGTGATTTGTGAAAAGAAATCTTGATGCCAACATCAGTGGTTCAAATGATTTTATGTGAGACATAAAACCTAATTTCTATGATTATCCAACGTCTTTATTTTTGTTGAGCATATTTGAAACAATTACTCTATGGAATCATGGAAAAAACTATGAAACACCATTTATATCAGTGGGGCCCCTATACTTGTAGACCAATAATGCCTGAGATGACCTTAGAAGCCTGGGAAGTCCTAAGCAGACTTCAAAGAATATTTCAGTTAAGGCTGCACAATTCATCACAGATAATCATATTGTAAATTTGTTTCCACGATTAATAATCGTACAATTAAATGTTGAAGTGTTTGTTATATTTTCAATTCCCCTGAAAGTCTTGGTGTGGTATATCTAGCGTTTCCATTACGCGTGACCAATGCAACCTTGTGACCAAAACAAAAGTTGAGGTGGAGAAGCAGGCAGCTTGGATGGGAACTAAAGACAATAACCTTACATGGACCATCTTTGGAAAAACATAGTGACAAGCAAACTGGAGAAGAATAGATTGGCCGAATGTTACAGAGGAAAATCCTTTGCCTGAGTCTGAAAGTAAAAATGGATTTTCTTCTGTCATTTGGAGATACTTTGGTTTTAAATCAGATGATGACAAACAAGTAGCCTACAGATTCTGTGCAAAGTTGCCTTAAGGGGGTCGCCCAGTGGACGCGTCTGACGGACAACATACAACGTCCAAAAATTCTAAGCCAGTGTTTACAAGCCCAGCCACGACTTCCAGCGCTGCTCAGAGTCTTGGCGCACCACTCAGCGCCACTCATGTTTTCCACTTTTGCTACTAAACACAGAACAAGACCCACAAATCAGTATTAGATATGCAGCTTGAAATTTGAAAGACGAAAGATGGATGATGAACGGTTAATCAATGAAGTAGGTAAATATCCAGAATTATATGCCACCAATCACAGATTATTCAAGGATAACCAATGAAAGTTGGCAGCTTGGAGGAAGACTGCAGGAGTAACGGGATGTACCGGTAAATTGTAATGTTATAACGTTAATCTATACATATTAACGTCTACTGGCGCTCTCTGTACGACACTGGCTTCCTATGTGGTACACCTCCGCCTTGTCCTATCTGCTACACGGCGCTTCTCGTCCTGTGTGCAATCCCCTTTAGGGTTATAAAATTGAAATTATTTTATTAATTGAATCTTATTGTGGTTCTTTAAATAAGGTCTACAATGAGAGTAAAACAGAAAACTTTTTGGAACCGAGAAATCGCAGCTCTGTTTGCAGATACTGCTCACCTGAGTCCCTCCTGCCTCATGCAGCAGGAAAGGATAGCTGCCATTTTAATTTAAAATGTTTTCCATCGACCATTTGGTCATGCTGTTCTGGCTTGGCACAAATTATGTATCATATCACCTCCTCACTAGACCTCCCTGAGAAAAAGGGAGTGAAAAGAGGAAAGAGGGGAACAGAAAGAGAGGGAAAGAGTGGGAGGAAAAAGAAGAGAGGAAAGGTGGGGAAGAGGGGGAAAACAGATTGAGGGAAGGATGGAAGGAGAGGGAAGAAAGGTAATGTAGGGAAGAAGAAAGGAGGCAAGGAGGTGAGAGAGGATGCCAGGAAGGAGGGAAGAGAGGTAAGGTAGGGAAGCGGAAAAGAAAAAGAGAAGAAGGAGCTAAAAAAAAAAAAGGTGTGAAGGAGGGAGGAGAGGGAAGGAAAAATACATGAATGAGAGGTAAGGGGAGGGAAGTAGGGAAAGATGAGATAAAAGAGGTAAGGCGGGGTTAAAAAAAAAAAGTAGAAAGGAAGGAGAGAAAAGCAGAAAGGAGAGGAAAAGAGTCATGTTCCACTTCTCCAGCACAAATCACCAGAGGAGGTCGACCACGGGACTTCCTGTAGGACAGGACTGCTGATCAGGCAGTCTGCGCACACACACACACACACACACACACAGTGTGAATTGGATCCCTTCCACCTTTTGCCCAGTCAGACAGTGTTGCTGATGGTGAAAACAGCCGAAGGAATACCAATGAGTAAAACCAATGAGTAAGAGCACTGTGTATGTATGTGTGTGTGTGTGTGTTTCTCTCTGTCTCTGTGCATGTGTGTGCAGGTTTCAGCAAAGCGGAGCACAGGTTGAAATACTTGTGCACGATTCCTACAGTAATTCATGATTCACGTTGTTAAAGGGATTTCAGGCAGAAGCAGTGCAACTCCAGACTCTCTCACACTCGGAGACTAGCATCGTTACAACAACAACAACACACAATAGTCACACAGTGGATTCTTCTCGCTTAATGACTGGAAATCAAGTGTGTATTTTGTAATTGCTGTCTATTTGTCATGTGTATTCTGCTAATCTTTTTGATGCAAAATGGAGCTACTGATCAGGCAGGACAGACTTTGGAGGAATCTGATATTCAAATGCCATCTCATCCCACAAATCTACCATAGAATCTGAATGTCAGAATTCAGCTTCACATTACAAAGAGGAGGAGCTAGGATGATATTTCATCCATTCATTCATTTCCCATTGAATTCAATGAGCACTTGCCTCGCCTTAGGGTGGTGAAAATTTTGGGGCTGTGCAGATGGCCAACGGTCTGAGCAACAGGCAACAAAGAGAGACACAAGATCAAAAAAGAATGTTTCCCGGCACCAAGATGTTCCTATGTAATTAATGCAACAATACCAAGGCAGCTCTTTAGGGAAATACAAAGTCTTCCTCCATACTATCACAGAAACAGACAAGGAGAGCTGTGCTACAAGCTAGTATACAACCTGGCCTTTTACAGCCAGAATAAATCATTGTACAGAGCCAGCTAAGTGCTGTGCATTGTGGAAACAAGACAGTAACAGTAAGGGTGACTTGGTGATTCCTACATTTCCTGCATAATAAGTACATTACATAACACACAATCACCCAGTCAGCCGCTAAATCACTGGTGGGCATTCTAATTAGATTGGTGAGGGAGATACACAATGTCTGTCTCTTCCAATCTCCCTCTCTCCCCGTCTCTCTCTCTCTCTCACACACGTCTATCTCTCTCAAACTCTCTCTGCATGCAAAGACATGCACAGGCACACATGCACACCCAGAGCGTAGGACTGTGAGGAATGTTTCTGATTCGACCTCTCTGTCACATGCTGAATGACATTATTGCCAGAATGCCACAGCAATGTCGTCACTGGATGTTTAAACAGGTGGAGAAAGACACACCTCAGAACCTGTGTGTGTGTGTGTGTGTGTGTGTAAGGGAGGAAGAACGAGGTCTCACCATACAACCACACATGGAGCTGATGTACTGTGTCATGGGACTGGAAAGGTAGCCTTTCCACATCAAACAGGCACTGACGCAGACACTTCACACACAGTCCAAGAAAGGACGTGACTGATTGATTGGAGGGAGGTGAGCTCTAATGACACAATGAGGAAGAGCCGTCTTTAACGCAGACCAACTTTATTGTCCATGATAAAAGGCAACTATGGTTACTATGGGGAAGTAATGAGAAACTATGGGGAAACATGATAATTGACTGTGTGAAAGTCTACACTAAGTGTGGTAAAGTATTATCCCTACACAGACAATACCACTCATCCATCATACTACTACTCAACCCATTTGACTGGCAGGCGTCACCATATTACACACTGCCTCTGTGATTGACCTATATGCATAGAGCAAACTTGATTAGGCTACACCCTTGATACATAAACATTTGATGGTTTGACTTCAACACTTTAAACTCAGTGCATTTCTCTTTCGAGTCTTTCGTATAAAGGCAGTAAAGAACAGGGGAAGGTGCAACATTCTCCCTGACTTTTATCATGGGGCGACATTTATTAGCCACTTCTCCGCTCGGACACCGCGGGCAGTGTTACACAGGGCAACTTTCAGGGCAAAGCTACTAAGCAACTATGCCCAAGGAATCGCCTTACCATTTTTAATCACGTGGGAAAATCTTGCTGAAGAGGCAGAATTTGAATGGATCTTTGACCTTGTGTCTCAGTTAATGGCCTTTTGTTGGGAGAGTTGCCAGTCCCCAAAGGATGTGAAACATATGCACTATTTTGAGGCAATGCAGCTGGGGAGATATAATCAACATTTATGACCAATGGTAGATTTTTTTTTTTGCCCCAATATGTCACCTATTATTTTTTTTTGTCCTGTTTGGCAACACTCATGAAACCAGGCATTGTTCAGAGGCTGTGTGCTCTTCTGATATCAGATCTGCCTGATAAAATAGTTAAAGTGGCTGGCGAATCTTCTGATGTACCAGCCACTGGGGGCTGGTTGACAAAAAAACTTCCTGCCTGGTCATAATCAGGAAAGTCTAACATAAGGATGAGAAATAAGCACTGGCAGTGTTGTAGGATAGTATGGGTGCAGCTGCAAATGCCTCACTTCAAATCAATGTCCTATGACTAAGTTGTGTTGGGTATGGGCCTAACTATGACCTAGCACACGAGGAGGACACTAAAATGAGTCAACTGAATGCTAAACGTCTTACGTAATATGGAATTATATCACATAATATTGAATCGTGACATTGCACTACTGATCATGACTGCAGTTAACTCACGTACAGTAGGCGACTACAACGCATTCTCATCACATTTAGTGACTGGCAAGTCTCCCCAATTCTTGCAATGGGGGCTTTTAGCAAGTCAGCACTGCCTTCAGCCAAGTCTGGTCGACAAATTGTTCACTGTGTAGAGACACACTTCCGAAAACAACCAAGGTTCAGCTATGTTATGTAATGCCAGTGCAAAATCATTCCTTTGCCCTCCTTTCTGTTGATGGATTTAACAGATCCAAAACCCCGACCGAACCTCTCCCCTGCAAAACAACTGAGTTAGGTTTTGTGTGGTTAGGGTAATTGCCAGCAGAAATTCAGGCTTTCCTGGGTGATTTCAGGTGTGTCGAGCACTGAAGGCGTAGTAATGGAGGCCTCGGGCTTGACTGAAACTTACTGTCGCCCAAATGTCACCGTCCTAAACGGGATATCAAACACAATCTCCCGGTCCCTACCCTCTCTTGTCGTCCCGGCTGTCAAAACAAACCAACCTCTTCGGTTAGAAGTCTCAACTGTTTCCAGTGAAAACACACGGTCATTTCGACTACCTTCGAAACCACAACACACAGGCCATATACACAACATTACAACTCTTATCTCTCTTCATGGGACAGGAAACACGATGCAAGTTAGCTTTTTCCATAGCCAGCTATCTTACAACAATTTGATGAAAAAAAACTTACGATGCATTTCCTGCCAAGGTGGGCGAAAAGGCATTCATTCTCCTGCGGTGTCAGTACTATCGACCCGACATTTACTTGCCGCCGTTGCGGCGGGTGTCCACTCATTATTGGCGATCAATTTAAAAAGTATGCACCGACTCTAACGCGTTATATGAAATCCAAAAAAGATAAATAAACAATCCCTCGGTCATCCGTGGCCTTCCGCCGACCCCTCTCACCGGTTCAGTTTAAGCCGGGGGTCTGCAAGGCTGTGGTGTCAAAATAACTATGGGATTTGGGAATACAATGCGACGTCCCGCTCCTCTTTAAAATAACTTCAAAATTGCAGCGACGGTGTGAAGACGGAAAACGGTAAAACTTTCCTGGGAAGTCCGGCCGCCAGAGAGCTGGGAGCCAGTTCCATCCAACATGGCAGTGTGCGGACGAGTCCAATGCGTCGGGATAGGGGGTCCACACGTTTCCCGTGCTGTCTCAGATAACCAGCAAGAGAAAACCGTGACACAATAAACGGTGAGGCTGTCTTATTTTGTCACTTTCTGTACAAAAAAAGTATATCTTGGTAAATGCCTGCTGAAGAAATTGTCGTTTAAAAGATTGCATTATTCAACACACTTCTGTGGACATGGTACGGTCCTGTCCGCCCGTGGCTTTTATGACAGGAATGTGTGCGAGAGCAGAATGGGGAGGAGATAAGAAAAAAAAGGTGCAAGTTGCCAAGATAATGTTATAATGCTCTTCACCCATGAGAGGAACTGAACTGAGATGAAATTCAAATCAGCCGGGTCTATGCCTGCACTTTCAAATAGACATTTAAGGCTGAACATAAGGGAACCAAAGGAGATATGATGTGTTTTTTTCTTCTTTTAATGCCAATAGTGATAGCCTACTTAATTGATCCCATTGACCCTCCCCCAAAAGAGGTCAGAGGAGAGGTTCAGATACAGATTCAGTGACTTGGTCAAGGACATTTCAGCAGGAAGGATGTTTTCCAATACAGGACTTGAACCCAGATTATCAGGCCACTAGTCCACATCAGTTGTTATTGTGGGACCTATAATTTCCCCGTGGGTTAACATTGTCTGGGAGATACATGAAATGGGTGATCCTCCTGAACTGTAAAAGCTTTTGGGATGATTTAAGGGTCTTTTATTGTAATAAACTACAAATAGCCTATATAAATAAAGTCAAGTAAAATTAAGACTGCTCCAGTTACTATACATAGCCTTGGGGGGAAAGTGTGTGCACAAGACATGTCTGAAATTGCTTCAAAGTGTACATTTCAGTATTTTTTTTTCACAATCTTTGGCAGTTTGACTCCGTAAACAACATGACACACCCCTAGTCCCTGCTGTGCATCATAATGTTAAACTATTACAAACTGTAGAGTAAGGACCATCTTCTACCCTTAAAATCCCATTAAATAGCACTCAGCAATTAAGCAGATGTATTTAGAACCTAAGTAGCCTTGCACAAGGGCAGCATACATGCTTCATACATATTTTAATAATATGCCTCGGGGTGTGTGTAATAGTCTACATGCATGCAATATGCTCAGTCAGGCTCGTGCACTGCTGTTGTGTGCAGGATGGCCGTCTTTCAGAATGGATGAGAAGAGAGGGCATCCCCTTGTTATAGATACAATGCAGAATTTAGTTTGCTGTACACACTTTAGGTATCGTCTATTCGCATAGATTCTTGAAGAGCTTCACTTGTGCATGGAAAATGTGCTTTTTGCAACTTTCAACTTAACAGTTAAACCTCAAATTATAGATCTGTTTTACTCTGTTATATTCATACAGTTGGCATGTAAACACACCCTGAACTACTTTAAACATGTAGAACTCATGTTTAGCTGTCACATGCTGTTACTCCTAATATCAAGAGTCTGTCAGTTTACAGCTGAGTGAAAGCAATGTGTAATCACTGCAGGCTTTTATATTATGCTGTCAGCTGCCAAATAATGAAAACACAGTCCATTAGACTGGTGTGAAATGTCACCTCATGCTAAATTATTCAAGCACAAATTTCAGTGAAACTATAGCCAAGTTGTCAGTCATTTTGAACTAGAGAGGCTTCTTTTGGACTTTCATAAAACATTTCTCTGCCTCCCTTCCCCCCATTACACAATACTTGTTTTTGATAATGAGAAAAGGCCTTCATTGTTTCGCTTGGGTCCTGATCACAGAGATTCCTGTGTGTGTGTGCGCATGTGTGTGTGTGTGTGTGTGTGTGTGTGTGTGTGTGTGTGTGTTTGTGTTTGTTTTTGTGTGTGTGTGTGTGTGTGTGTGTGTGTGTGTGTGTGTGTGTGTGTGACAGAACCTCGGGCCATTCCTCCTCTCTAGGAGGGTCAATATGGGGGTAGAGAAAGTTCCCATGAGGCCTCTCTAGAAACCTGACAGTGATGACAGCCTCAGAAAATGTCACTGGTAACACCTGTTGTGAATGACACAGCATATTAACCCCACGCATATTCATATGAAAGAAAAATAGTCTATACACGCTTCTCATTTCTTCTCCTGCAAAGCTGCTTCAGTCAGTTGGCAGTTTAAAAATGAATGAATATGGATGGCAGCCCCCTTCTCAATGCGTCGTAATAAAATATATTGCCCTTGTTAAAAATACAACTGTCATTTACTTGCGCATTTAAATTCTAAGTATATTTGCATTATTTTCTTGAACAGTTTTTTTAGAAGCTTCGTTAACCCATGATAACTAAAAACTAGGTCAGTCTTTCTCCAGTGTGTAGCAACTTTACAAATGTAACAAACATTTTACAGCCTAAAATAATTATATATTCTTTTCAACATTTAACTGTCAAGTGTTTATGTATCAAAGTTCTGACATGGGAAAAATAACAGAAGAATTAAGGGAGAATATCATGAAATAGCTTCCTACTATCCTTGAGTAAATCACTCATTGTTTTTTGTGAAATCTAATCATCTATATTTTGAAATGTTTACAAAGCCTTAATTTGAACACAAAGTCAGTGTGTACTGGACATGCTCTTTTACATAGTTTTTCAGGGTGCTTGCTCTCCTTCAGCAGAGTTTCTGCCGTCTAGTCAAACTTGAAATACTCGACTAACAGGCAGAAAAACACCTCGGGAAACTCTGCACTCCACCTGATTTCACTGGTTCCTCTTACTTAAGCCTTGATCTAGAATGTTATGGAAGAGTAATAATGACTCATCCCGGATCAGTAGGAATACTTCTCTTTCTCCATGCAGGGAAACTGAACAGATTGGCAAGCTGGAACAGTGAATAAGAGAAAGAAGGGGGGCAGGGAGCAAGAGAGAAAACAGAAGGAGAGAGAGAGCTGGCAACAGAGAAGAAAGGGATATAGAAAGCGAGAACGAGAATGAGTTGGAGAAACAGCGACAGAGAGAGCGTGAGAGAGCACATTGGAAAGAGAGACAGACATGTAGAGAAGAGAAAAAGAGATATATGCCCTGCTGCCAAATATTGGTTAGAGAAATAGATCTTTGGCCGCTGTGTCTCACTTCTGTAGTTGTTTTCCAAAAAACTTGCCTGCTGTTTCACTACTCCAAGTTTATCAGTGATGGGAAAGAACAGAGTTGATGATGATGTTGATGACGATGGTGATGATGATATGATGATGATGGTGATAATGACGATGATGCCGATGGCCACACAATTATGATACTGATGATTACCATGACAAAAAATGCTAACAATGCTAACAACGCTAACAACTAATAACAACCAGTTTCCCTTACATTACAGTGGCTGAATGTGAATTTGCTTGTTGCTAAAGGTCAACAATAGATTCAGTTCCTTTTGGTTTCTGAGACTAAATCCCATCAATGATGCTACACTACATTACTCTGTGGTTGTTGTGGTGTAGATGCTCTCATATTTACCCAATGCATAAAAGGTCCCCAGTTTGAAACCTAACACAAGTGTCTTCCCAAACTCCCCAAAGACCTTAATAAAGTAAGTAAGTATGTATGTTTGTATGTATGCATGCATCCATCCATCCAAGCATGTTTGGTTTGCTGTGTTCTGAGCAAGATACAGATGCTCTATTCATACAAATTCCATGATACTGACAACTAATACTGCTTGGTATGCACGTACTGACACAATTACTACCGAATTGAATTAAGAGCAGACACTGTTGCTTGTGTGAGACACAATTGCCGGGAAGTATATCCTATTTGTGTGTGAGCATGAGTTTATTTCTCCATTGCTGTGTATACGTATGTTTATGTACTGTATGCCTGTGTGTCTGTTTGTAAATGTTTTATGTATGTTTGTGCACATGCAGATATGTGAATGTGACAAAAATCTGTGTGTTACCCGGATGTTAGAGTTGGAGGAGGTTGAATGTGTGTTATTGGGGTTATCTAGTGCACTCAACTTGTGGTGAAACATTTCTTTGACCCACTTTCCACCACAACAGAAAATTGAGGTTATGAGAGTAGAAGGGAAAAGGACAACATGAATATTATATTCTGGATTCAGGAAGAAGACATCCCCTACAGGCCAGTATATGAATATTTGATAGAGTTGGCCTTTCCCCATTTCTTCAGCATGTTCTACAATTTGGGATTTGTGAATATCATGAAGTTGTCACCTGAACAGAAATATATTTATATAACAGGCAAGTAATGTGGTGGTGCAGTGTAGCAAGGGTGGCATTTTGGCTTGGTGGTTAAGAGAGAGCGTGCTGGAAGGTCACAGGTTTAATCCCTGCTGCAGCCTTGCATATTGCCAAGACAGTGAAGCACTACCTGCTTACTCAGTGTAAGTCACTCTGGATATGAGCATGATAATTCCCTTATAGCACGGCCTTGCTTTACATGATGCTGTAGTAACTGTTGAGGTAAGTTAGTCACCTTTTTTGTTTCTCCTGTTTTTCGCCGTGGTCATCACGAGGCAAATTCAGGTCAGTCAGTCAGTCAGTCAGTGAGTCAGGGACGCTTTAGTGAGATGATGTGCTTCGTGAAACTGTGAGATGCAAAGTTTCCCATACAGAGGCACAAAATCAAGCTGGTCAGTGTATAGAAATTGATCTAAATTGATCTCTGATGTGCGCATCACTTCATGTCTGTCATGTGGAGATGCGCAGACAGCAGACCAGTAGCACTGAACTCAATCTACAGAGTCTCCTGCTGTGAAAACAAAAGTGAATCTTAACTTTCCACAATTTGCTCCAAACTCGCCTGTGTGAGTAACAGAATTTGTAGACAGTAACACGTCTTCTGCTGCCCTACAAACTTTAACGGTAGGTAAGATTATTACCTTGTGGTATTTAAGTAACGTTATGGAATTAGGTAATTTAACCGTGTCGCCGTACTTTAGCGCATAGAATTGAACACACGCACCATGGGCCTGTACAGGATCTGTGCTTGTTTATTCTCATATACTGTATGTACCCTACTTTGAAGAAAACTTATCTGTCAGTTGGAAACCATTCTATAAAGCGGTAATATCCTGTGATACTACTGTTATAACCATAATCACAATGAAAAAACACACACACACTCACAGAAACACACTCATGGGTATTATTTCTAGAAATTGCAGTGGCAACCTCTGCATAACTCCTCTTCAACCTGCATTAGCTCTATACTGTTTACACTCCTGATTACAGTGAAAGATAATAATTAAAAGTGATCACTAGGAGACAGAGTGTTACTGTTACAGCTGCTTCTAAATATCTAATAAGACCTGTGTCATGTATACAGCACAGGAATACACAAAGCGCAAATCATAATAATAACCTGTATTTGTACAGCACCTTTCATACACAACATGCAGCTCAAAGTGCGTTACATCAGTTGAAGGCAAACAGATTAAAAAAGGACAAGCAAAAGGCATTGCATTAACAGAATCACATCAATTCAATCAAGTAAAAATAGAAAGATAGGAATATGCAAATATTTAGAGAAATAAAGGTAAAATAAAGATAATAAAAAAAAAGACAAAATAAAAACTTTATGCTTACCCAACCCAGTCTCTTCACTCTGCATACAAATGGGTAAACATCCAGAAACATCCAGAGAAATATACTTGAATAACCTTAAAAGTCACAACAAGTTCAAATATATATATATGTTTGCTCCTTTTAAGAAGCTTTTCTTCAGTGGAGTGCAGGATGAGTATTTGGCTGATACACAAAACATGATAAAATATTATTGCAAGCTTAGCCATTGTGAAATAAGCATGGTTTTATTTTAGCCTATATTACAGAAGATCAGAGAATCAAATAGCCAATTAAACAAATTTATTAGGGTTATAAAGTCAAGTTTAGCAGTGTTACAGTCCCATAAAGTCACTTTGTTGTTTGTAGGAGTCCATATGAAGAGATTAAAGAAAAGCCTCATATTGTCAAATCAACCACTATTGGTCTGGTGCATCACAAGCACAGTATTACAGTCACTGAAATTCACTTTATAGGTATCAAATACACAAATATCACTCAAGGAATGTGGGAATATTTGGTTTCTCACAAGCACAAACACTGTGGAAATTCACTTTGTAGCCACACAAATATCATCAATATTCAATATATCAATATTTAGTTACTCACAAGCAGGAGCAGTATTTATTTAAGATGAAGAAATGGTACATTAAATGCCCCACACTGTTGGATGGACCAGTGTTGGTCAAGTGATCCACAAGCAGAGTGATATCAACAATGAAGCGGTATTGGTCGCATCACCTGTTGGTGTCTCACCTCAGACCTGCTTGCCATGGGTGACCTTGCCAGTAGTTTTACTACAGACAACATGGCTGCGATGATCACAGACACACACAGGACCCCCCCCCCCCTGGTCCCGTCTCCAGTCCCGAGGGGGGTGAAGACTGGACCATCAGACTATTCTGCCCCCAAAGCCAGCTGCTGGTATAGTGCTGAGGTCAGTATATCTGTCAAATATTGAGAGGCAATGGCATTATTGGCACCAATCCTGGCTTCGCTGCACTGGATCCCTGTCCATTTTAGGATTAAACTCAAAATTCTTCTGCTAATTGTCTTCAAAGCGCTGCATGGTCTCGCCCCTGGCTATATTTCAGAACATCTGACCCCCACACCGCTGTTAGGTCAGGTCGCATTGCCGCATATCAGGTATGTATTGGATCTTGGACCACACACACACACATGCATACACACACACACACACACACACCATTCACACATACTGAGATGGTAAGTTTGAGGGTAATTAATAGTATCACAGTCAAATCCTTTAATGCCAAAAGAACTGAGATAAACGATTATGTAGCAGCATAAATAAACTGAACAAAAATATAAACGCAACACTTGTTTTTGCTCCCATTTTTCATGAGTTGAAATAAAAGATCTAAGACTTTTTCTATGCACACAAACGGCTTATTTCTCTCAAATTTTGTTCACAAATTTGTTTAAATCCATGTTAGTGAGCACTTCTCCTTTGCCAAGATGCAGCATGATAATGCACAGCCCCATGTTGCAAGGATCTGTACACAATTCCTGCATGGCCTGCATACTCACCAGACATGTCACCCATTGAGCATGTTTGGGATGCTCTGGATCGGCATGTACGACAGCGTGTTCCAATTCCTGCCAATATCCAGCAACTTGGCACAGCCATTGAAGAGGAGTGGACCAACACTCCACAGGCCACAATCAACAACTGGATCAACTCTATGTGAAGGAGATGTGTCGCACTGCATGAGGCAAATGGTGGTCACACCAGATACTGACTGGTTTTCAAAAAATATGCATATCTGTAGCCCTATGTGAGATCCATAGTTCAGTGCCTAATAAATGTCTTTTTTCAAGATAAAACTGCACATTTTAGAGTGGCCTTTTATTGTGACCAGCCCAAGGCACACCTGTGCAATAATCATGCTGTTTAATCAGCATCTTGATATGCCACACCTGTCAGGTGGATGGATTATCTTGGCATTGTGTGCATAGAAAAAGTCTTAGATCTTTTATTTCAACTTGTGAAAAATGGGAGCAAAAACAAAAGTGTTGTGTTTATATTTTTGTTCAGTATACATAGATAGAATGATAGAACGATAAAACAAGATAGATAGATAGATAGATAGATAGATAGATAGATAGATAGATAGATAGATAGAGAAAGAGATAGAAAGATATTAGTGAAACCACAGTCATACATAGAACACCATCTTTCCAGTTTGACCACAAGATGGCAGCATTATACTGAATATTACACCACTGGCTGGCATTGCAGTCAACCCATTGGTCAGCAAATACTGTCTCAAATTATATTTGAATTCCCACTTAAGACCCAAAACAAAATAAACCCATCTTTTGCTATCCTATGCAGTATTGCCTGCATACAACTGCATACAACAAAACAAAACTATATTACTCTGAGGGAGATAAGGGATCAAAACAACAATGGCCAAAGGTCGCTGCCCATCTGGTGGAGTAATTATCAAAGTGTTTCCCCATCCTGATAATGGAGACTGTGTAATAACCATACAGTGTTACATTGCCTTTGTTTAGATAGTAAAAAAGTGACCAGCTACACCCCCTGAGGAATGTATGGAAATCTCTCTGGGCTATTACATCACTGCTTAAACATAGATGGGCCACCTGGGGTTTGATCTACCAGTCAATTGCAGGATGAAAGAAAAAAAAAAAAAAGGATTTTGGATAAGAATATTCTCATCATGCTCAGCTGTTATGCAATCATACTCAGCTTTGCGTGGT
Organism: Centroberyx affinis; assembly: GCF_046629955.1. Lineage (NCBI taxonomy): Eukaryota > Metazoa > Chordata > Actinopteri > Beryciformes > Berycidae > Centroberyx > Centroberyx affinis. Next base: position 58,782 of record NW_027279606.1, read on the forward strand.
TACAAGCTTGACAGACATTCAAATGAATTCCTGTCCTGTTTTGCTCAGCAGCCCTCCTCTTTTTTTCACAGGCTGATCTCTATTATGGTGCATCAACTATGAGCCATGGAATTGAAGGTGAAAAATGTTGGAGACCTGAGTAATTTCCTACTTGAGGTGAAGGATGATTTAAGAACAAATCAGACAGGTATTGAAACATTAATCTCTTTAACATTTTAGTAGTCATGACTTCAACTGTGAAGACTGTGGAGAAGGGCAACAGGCTGCCAAGAGCAACAATTCTCCAACTTCCAAAGCTGTAGCCTCTGTAACAGTTTTTCATTCTAACCAAAGACTGCACCAGCTGATCAGCACATCTTCAACCAGAGAGGAGGAACTAATCAGTGAAGTCACCTGCTGTAGTGTTTGGTTGGAATGAAAACCTGCAGACTCTACGGTCTCAATCAAAGACACTGGATTCTCACATGGTTTTACAGCATTTTCCTTGTCTCCACTGCTAGCTACTAGCTAATTAGCGCCTGACCTTCTGTTATCGTCTCATCTACTTAACATGCTAATTCATTGGAAGTGAGCCAGTGGCCTTCAGGATACGTCCTCAGGTGCGCTGGACCACAAAACACAACTGGAAAGAAAGAGAGGGCAGATCCCATATAAGAAGACTCCTCATCATGCCCATTAATGTTAAAATCAACGTTTTCTGTCTCTTCCTATTGAAGCTGTCATAAACGTTTCTGTATTACGTCAATAAATACAACATTTGTGTCTTGTCCTCTGTCACATATTTTGTTGGTGTTGTTGAGAAACAAATACATGACCATTAAAATCCATTAAAACCCACTGACCTTTAAAATCCTCCACTAAAATGCAACCTGGTTAACTATGGCTAACAAAAGCTGTTTGTTTAGTCCTAAACCGTCTGTACTCACTGGCCAATTGACAGTGACTGCTATAGCTATCTTGAAAATTAGCTGAACCAACCAATGGATTTGCGTTTGGATACCTGCCTTGCACTTAGCCTTGCATGTTTATACTGTATATGGATTGCACAGATATTATCTGCCTGACATTTAACCATCCTTTTTACAGTGAGCGCACTTTTGCAGTCACTGGTCTGTACTACTCTACAGTACAGGTTTTTTTTTTTTTTAAGCTTGTGACAGGAGCTATCCTAAAAGGCTAGTTTTCATCTATAGTCCTGGGCCAGATGTAATTTATTTGCTTGATTTTTCATGTGGTGCTGTATGCTTTTGTGATTGTGTTCATGTACTACCTTGCATCCCAAATTGTCTCATTGATGACAATACAGTTATCTAATCTAATCTAATCTAATCTAATCTAATCTAATCTAATCTAATCTAATCTAATCTCTTCTCATCTCATTTCAGCTGGCCTACAGTGGAGTGCAATTCATGCAGGTTTCTTGTTTTTATGCCTCCAGTACTCAGAAACATACTTTCTCTGGCAACACAGGCATCTTCTGGGAAGAAGCAAGGAAGAGAAAATGATGTACAATTTGCAAGACATATCTGCTCTGCCATCTTGTGGCTGCACCTGAAAATTACATTTGATTACTATCAGATCAGTACCCAATAGATCATATCTGGAGAAGAATTTAGAGCATATCTCTTATTATAAATCCTAAACAAAACTATTTAGTAAACTTTAATTTATAGTTTACTGAGCATAGCCTTTTACAGCACTATCCTGCTTTACAGATGCTGTTACACACATTTCCTCCTGGGAGCTGCCCAGTACAGCCAGTCTTACAATGTTTACTGAGCAGCTTCACTGGAACATTTGAAGGTTAAGTTTCTTGGACAAGAGCACAGTTCCTATAATCGTTGAGGAAGGGAGAGTAACACTCGGTCACTTGTAAAAGTCACTAGCACTGATTACACTCGCCTAGAGAGTATTAGTCATATGCCTGTCTTACCACAGTCTGGAAACAAACTTCAGTTGTGGTGTTTTTTACAGAAAATGTATTCTCAGCTGTGCTATAAAACCATGTGAACCAAGCAAAAGTTTCCAACCTATACTGTATTTAACTGTGAATTCAGGGGTGATTGAAGATCCTTAGAGCAAGAGACTGAACCCCTACCTGCTCACTCATTATAGATGCCAAAAATGTAAATATAAGATATGATCTGACCCCCCTTCTAAGACCACACACACACACACACACACACACACACACACACACACACATGCCACCATCACCACCACCCGCCCCCTGGCAGTTACTGCCCACATCTTATCCCATTCCACCCCCTTAATCCTAACCAGTAGGGTCAAAGGTCATGGTCTCAGTGTTCACACTCTCTCACTAACATGTGAACTAACCATCACCAAATGGCATATGACATTTGTAAGCACATATGACATTTGTTTGACCACACACATAAACACACACACACACACACTCACACACACACACAGGATAAACACAGGTACAATGTATATATCCGATACAAGCTACACTCGCTGGCTTTTAAATGTTATCACCACTTTTTTTTTTACATAACACAGAAAGCCAGTGCTCTTTTCTGTCATTTGAACCTGTAAAGTGGGGCATTTAGTATATATACATTGTGTATTTATATGTGTGGTCAGAGAAACTTCATGTGCCATTTGGAGTTCCGTAGTTCACAGGCAGATGAAAACACGAGGATGCTGACCTTTGACCTTATTCCACTCTCTGAAACACACCAATACATCAGCTAATGTTTGATGGAAGGTTATTGAAGAGTCAGAGCTAGAGAGCCAAACATTTTTGTGAGAAATGGAGTTATTATTGTGATGATTATACAACCCCTCTCTTCCCACCTAGGTGTCAAACTATCCTGTCTGCTAACTGCAGGGCAAGAATGTAAGGATTTTGGGTGCTAGACTGATGGCATGTAACTGAGTATATGTTAGGCATTTAGGTTGCACTCTATATACACAGACACTTTGAAAAGGACACATGGCAGTCGATGGACACGGTTTATCAGACCTGTGACATTCTGGTTATGGGACAATCTCGCTAACCACCAGGCCACCAGGATGCCAGAAGGGAACACTAGAGTTAGACACACAGACAGCCAGGAAGGTGCTGCGCTTAACATAATCAATGAGTTTCGTAACAAAATGGGTGATCCACTCTTTGACGTGCCACCTGCTCTCTCAGAAAACGGTTGCTTGTGTGAAAATAACATGCTATTTTTATTTTTTAACATGCCTTTTGGTGGATGCTTTGATCTAAAGTGCCCAACTCTATGCATGTACAAATGAACGCATTGAACCCACAGACTCGCAGCCAAAAACCCATTATAGAATGCTACTGACATTATTAGCTATCTTAAGTCCTTAATTTCCTTACCTTTCCTTTCCTAGCTGTTTGTTGAACCCTACAATTGTCCAGTAACAGTCTTACCCAGGGAGACTTTAGTCAGAAACTCTCTTAATCATCATATAATTTCTAGCAGCCTTGCTCCTGCTCCCCAGTGTCTTAACCAGTGCATGAAACTAACTTATTTTCCAAGCTGGTCACAGTGGCAAGTGTCATGGCACAGTGGCAGAATTTTACCAGCCAATTTAAGTTTGTAGCAGCCAAAGCAGTTTGAGTCTGATTGAGGACAGCTAGCTGCCAATGTGATCCATGGAGGTGGCAGAGTTGTCAGCCAAAATGTTGTTCTTCAAAACAATATCAATATAATAGACTATAGCCTACAGGCCATAGTGTGACTGGCATCTGTTTGCACTGTGTGTGAGGTAATTTTTGTGCTTGTGCTTGTATCATGTGTGTCAGGTAATACAGTATGTATTGTGTCTCAGTGTTGCTTTATTACTTTGTTGGTCCTACCTGTTTTGTTCTGTTTTCTGTTATGCATTGTACTTGCTGTAGATCTTTTTATGTGCTTTATTATGGCTTTTTCTGCTTGCCTTCTTTATTATTCCCGTTATCCAAGTTATTCCCTTTATCTGAGTAAAGTGTATTGTGACACTATTTTAAAATATAAATGATTTGATAATGCAGCGTAAAACACAAAAAATGCAATAGTAAAAAGTAATTCAGATTAAGTAAATGCCTGTTCCATCTTACCAGACCGAAACCCCTAACCCTAACCCTCAATCCGCAGGCACCAGCATCAACACCAGCTCAATAACAGTCTGAGCTCCACAGACATGGCCTGGCCAAACATTGTGCTGCATTCTGAAGGCAGTGCACGCTCCATAACCTCACACCCAGGTGTGCCTTCCTCCTCTGCTCCAAGTCAAACTTGGCACGGGACGATCATAACAAGACATTCAGAGACAAACAACAGAGTGCAGAGTGCATCCTTGTACACAGCTCTGCCCCCTCTGCCTCTTTCCTCTCTTCTCCTCTCCTCCTCTTTCTCCCTCTGGACTCCTCTCCTACCTGACACTGGACAATGTTGTTTTTGTAAGGGCATTCTCACTTTCACTCTCTCTTCTCCAAAGTTGTTCCTACCCTTGGTTGTGTATTTGCCTTGATCTAGCCATTAATCATCACATCAAGGGATCTTGTGGTGAGGCGGCTCCACTGAAGGGATGTCCAGGTACTGTGTCTTTTTAGTTTCTGGGTTGGGTCAGAGTTTGGGTTGGCCATAGAGAGTTTCTTTTGGGTTGGCAAGGGGTCTAACATCTTAAGGTTAAGGTTGGCATAGTTTGAAGGACATAAAATCCATGTCAGGATTTCTTGTGTGTTTGTGGTTTGTGGTTGGCAAGATGGACTCATGTCTTGAGTTAGGACTGGCAAGATGGAAGAGATGAGTTGACATCATGGTTTTGAGCTCTAGTTTGTGGTTTACGGTTGGCAAGGGAAGGAGAGTGAGAGAGAGAATGGGGAAGTGAAACCATGCCAGGCTTGACAGATTGGACGGGAGTTGGTGGGACTGTGCTGGAGTCATCAGAGAAAAACTCATGATTCATGTTAGAATTGGCAAAACAAGAACGAAGTCTTGTGGGACAGTGGAGAGTGAGGATTTCAGGTCAGATCTGACAGCTGGGCAGAATGATGAAGAGCCTATGTTCGTCCTCCTCATGGCAGGCTTTCCATATGATGGTGTCCAGCACTGAGGCTGGCACAATGATGCCACGGCTTCAGTGAAAAGACTTGAGATGCTTTGCCATTATTATTGTGCATTTAATGTAAATATACATGTAAAGTAAGTAAAGAAACTATGGCAACCAGTCAGACATTTAGAAACAACTTCACCAGACTGATCGTCACTGTGCCTCTATAGCTTGGGGACATCAGTTAGCTCAATACTATCTTTGCATGTCTCAGTTATGTTCATTCAACATTTTACTTTAAATATCTTGAAAGGATAAAATTAATTTCATTCATTCATCGTTTCATTATGTTCTTCCTTCACCAGTGGAAAGGACAATATCTAGTACAGATGAAACCTGTTAGCATTAGCATCTTACAGGGAAATATGGTGTTTGATTGGGTCTGTTTGTTTGTTTTTTCATTCTGTGTCTCTTCAGCCAGGGGAAAGGATGGTTTCAATCCCACAGAAGAGCAGAGGCCGTGTGTTGCTGCTTCTCTCACTCGCCCCATCCCTCCTTGCCCATCTGACTCTCTCTCTCTTCTCAGCTCTCACGCTCTCTCTCTGGCCTTCTCTTGCACTTTCTTTCCCGAGTGCAACGACCGCCGCCACCCCCCCTCCCATCGGCAACGCAACCATATCAACTTTAAACGACGCGACTACCAGCCCCACCCCTTTCACTACTCCTCCTGCAGTCCTAAAATCATCCACCTCCACACAAACCTCAACCTTCACTTCTCTTACTGCCATCTCCCTGACTTCTTCATCAAAAACTTCTATTACGACTCTATATCCCCCAAAATTGCTGTCCGCTACCTCCAAAACATCAGCTTCACTTGTCACAGACCTTCCCATTACCTCAACCACAGCTGCTACAAAAACCCTCGTCCCCCCTCGTCTTGGCAAACCAGCCTCTCTGCATCCTGACCCGGTCCGTTGTCGCCCCAGACCTCACCATCCTCTTCGTCGCGCTAAACATCCTCATCCTCCTCGACACTTCAAACCTCCCCCTCCCCCTTTCTCTCTTAAAACCCCTCCTCAAAAACACATTTCTCCTCATCCCAACAAGTTGCCACCCCTCCCTTGCAAATTTCCGACTCTACCCCTCAAAACCACGCAAACTCCCCTGCGCAAAAACTCTCCATCTCCTCTGTCCAAAATATCACTGTCTCCCTCTAAAACTGTTCCTCCTCACCTTGCCAAACCCCCTAAACGCACCAACGCACCTCTCCCTCCTGTTCGCAAAACTTCAACCTCACCATTTCCTCCCTCCAGCTCAACCTCACCACCTCCTCTTCCCACACGCTTGCCGTCTTCCTCTCCACCTCCAACCGCTTCCCCTCGCCTCGCCATACCTCCTAAACAAACCCACCAGCTTCCCCCTCCTGCTTCGACATCTCCTTTTCCCACAACGTTGCAGCCTTTAACCTCCACAACATCACCGCCTCCTCTTGCCAAAACCTCACCTACCCCTCTCCCCAAAACCTCTTCATCTCCGCCCAAAACAATAACCCCTTTTCAGCCCAGACTACCTCCACCTCCTCCTCTCCCCCACACCACAGGTCTGCTGTTTGAGCACCAGCCATTCATTGTCAGCTGGAACATCCCTGACCTGGTGTGTAACAGGTACAACATCTCACTGGATACCTCACCCTTCAAAGGAGTGGCCACGCCTGCTAAGGTAAGATGAAACAAAGCTTAGAAATGGAGTTTAACCTTCATTATACCATGGTCTGGTTGAATACTCGATTCTGATTGGCTGCAGGGTGCCTCGTCGGGCATTATCCCTTACGTCATCCATAGAATATTTGACTATTTCAGCACCACCCTGCATCATATTCAAATATAGAGACATAGTCAAATGTGGGAGCTGCCCAACACAGCCTCAGTCTTCTGCTGCTGGCCATGGAGAAGCTCCAGATCAGCAAGGGATTAAGAGCTTTGCTCCTTGGCACCTCAACTGTACTTTTTGAATGAAGAAAAAGTGTTCCCTTCAATTTCCCCACCTGTATTAATGAAGTATTCTAATGTTTATCCCGCCCAGAACAAGGAATCTGCTTTTTGTGCACCAATTTCATGCAACTAATTCTCAGCTTGTCACCTCTTTTACTTTTGCTTGGTAGTTTCATTGCTAAGGAGAATATCCTTCACTTACTCAACCACAGTCTTAGATCAATACCATTTCAGATTTGATTTCTTCCTGAAAGTATCTTTATGTATTCATCAGTAAATCTCAGTTTGATTAACTTTATTATCTTGTTTCCCCTGTAGGTTCCAGGCCAGTTCCTGTCTCTGTTCTACACAGACCGGCTGGGTCTTTACCCACATGTAGACCATGCTGGCAGGAAACATTTCTACGGTGGCATCCCTCAGAGAGGCAACCTGAAGGCCAGTATGAACAAGGCCAGAGCAGATATTAACTACTATATTCCATCCAGGTGAGACCCTCAAAAGTTCACTTGAGTCTTTGTTTGTCATCTTAATCTTTTTTCTTTTGGCCTGAGCTGTTTGACGCTGATTTTTAACTTCCTATTCATCCCTCTTGTCTCCTTCTCTATTCCCTCTTGCCTCTTCCCCCTTCTCTTCTTCTCCTCCAGGACCACCCGCGGTCTGGCCGTGATAGACTGGGAGGAGTGGCGCCCCCTCTGGGACAGAAACTGGGGCAGGAAGAGAATCTACCAGGCCTTGTCTGTGGCCCACGCCATGCAGAAAGACCACTCCCTCACAGCACAGCAGGCCACAGCAAAAGCCAAGCAGCAGTTCCAGGTCAGAACAGACTGATGAAACTAATTAATTAGTCAGTGACAGCTGTGAAATGTTGATTGATGATGGACAACTCTTCCCTTCCTTCAACCTGCTCCTTTCCCCTTTCTTCTGTCCTTCCTTTCTTCTTTTCACCTTGTTTTTGCTTTGCTTGTCAGTTATGTTTTCCCTTCTACCATCCATGTTTCCTCACTTTTTTCTTCTTTTCCTTCCTTCCTTCCTTCCTTCCTTCCTTCACCTGTTTTGTTTTGCTTGTAATTTAGTACCCTCGCTCCATCCATCCAGCCATCTATCCATTATCCAGCCATACATCATGTGCAGAGCAGCATGTAATTCATTCTTTCTTTCTTTCTTTCTTTCCTGCCTTCCATGCTAGGTTGCAGCCAGGAGCTTCATGTCGAGGATCTTGGCGCTGGGCAGAGCTATGAGACCCAACTATCTCTGGGGCTTCTACCTGTTTCCTAACTGCTACAACTACGGCTGGCAGGAGCCGGGCTACACAGGCCAGTGTTCGAAGGAGGTGAGGGGGCAGAACGATGAGCTGCTCTGGCTGTGGGAGTCCAGCACAGCCCTCTACCCCTCTGTCTACCTGCAGGTAGGTGGGGATGTTAGGGTCATGCTTAATCTTCAGAGATAAAGCCATTCATATTACCATGAATACCATGAATTTACAAACACACAGAAGGGAACAGATAGGGCCACCATAGCACCGACACAAACCTTTTTTTTTGCACATACAGTCATCATTTTTCGAGCTTTGGATTTCAGATTATAGTGATTTTTTCCTGCACCCTTCCACTGTCCCAGGCCTCTCTGGCAGACAGCCACACTGCTGCCCTGATGGTGAGAAACCGTGTCCAGGAGGCTCTGAGGGTGTCGGCCCTTCCCAGACGCACTGGCACTGCACCGGTGTTTGTTTACACCCGACCCGTCTTCATCGATCAGAACAGACGCTTCCTCAGCCAGGTAAATAAGACGGGTTTACAGGTCAAGTAAATTAATTGTTGATTTGTTTGATATTTTTTATTAATAAATACAGCTTTATCATGTCTGTTACTGAATCTAAGAAATTATCCACATGCTTGCAACCACCTGGTATTTCAACAGCTATACAATGAATGTGCAAAATGTTAGGGACATCTTCCTGATATTGAGTTGCACAATCTCTATATATCTCAGTTGCCTCAAAACTTAAAAATCCTTCTCTAGCTCATCTGCTTCTCTTTATTTAATAAGAGAAATCAATAAGGGATAATGGCTTTTGCCTGGATTCACCTTATCAGTGTACTTCATGATAATGGATAATATGTTGCATACTAGGCTATATTGTAAAATGGTATGCAGTATGAATTTCAGACACAGCTGTGGAATTGGCAACATCGATGAGGAGGAATTTAACACCTAACAACTATCAACACTTCTTGCTGATCTTACTCACAAAATCCACTATCCAAATGGATTACATCCTTTGACACAAGCATTGATGAACACCCAGCCACTTGACAAGATTAGATTTATCAGGTTACTCCTTCATCTCAGCAGTGAGGTCTTCTGAGGTCCAATCTGAGAGGAGTTTGGTTTCTTGGTGTAAGAACACCCTGGTCCCTGTGGTTGTATTCCTCACCAGGGGAAGTGACCCTTATCTCCTCCCCTCACCCCCTGCCTGTGTGTCTGATGTGTTGATAGGAATACAGGAGGCAGTGTCTGTACAGTATGTGTCCATACATGATTGCTGTTTGTGTCTGTGTGTGGTTTTTTGTGAATGCCTGTGGTTATTTCTCTGTATGTGTTCAGAGTTGTTTGTTTGTGTGTGTGTGTGTGTGTGTGTGTGTGTGTGTGTGTGTACGTGCCTGTGGATACACTCTTGCAGTTGCATGTATGTAGGTTTTTTTCTGCCATGTGTTTTGTTTATACTGTACATATCCACACATTTGTTGTTGTGCGTGCCCATCTGTACATTATGGAACTGAAAATGGTTCTTCGGAGTGAAGCCATAGAAGAACCATTTCTGGTTCCACAAAGAACATTTCAAGAATATCCCAAAGAGCCATATATGGTTCTTGGATATATGGATATTAAAAGGTTCTTAATTCTTAGTTATTGGATGGTGGGTGATGGCATAAATGTGGAAAACAACCAAACCCCTTCATAGTATATATTGTGCAATTGCAAATGAGGCTATATAGGGACAGATAAACAAAAACACAATGCAGGTGACTAAGCAAAGGAGTGCAGAAATGGTTCTTTAAAGCAGTGGTTCTCAACCTTTTTCATGTCAAGGACCCCTAATTTGGTCCACATTAGTGCCACGGACCCCCATTTGATGAGATTTTGTCTCTCAGACACAAATCTGAGAATATTTTTTATTGTCAGATATGATTTTGTATAGAATTCCATGACTATCTGTACTGTAGGTAGAGAGATAACAGTGAAACTATGATCAAAATAGTCATTCTAAAATGACAAAATAATGAAGTTTAACAATTCATCAATTTGCTGGGGACCCCCTGGAATGCCCTCAAGGACCCCTGGTGGTCCCCGGACCCCACGTTGAGAACCACTGCTTTAAAGAACCTTGGTGTTTAGGTTCTTTGTGGAACCAGAAATGGTTCTTCTATGGCATCATTCTGAAGAACCATTATTTTTCTGTGTGATACATGTACAGTATGTGTCTGAGTTTGTGTGAGTGTGTGTGTATAAATGAACATGTGTAACCGTGTGTATGTGTCCAGGGGGACCTGGTCAGCACCATAGGGGAGAGTGCAGCAGTGGGAGCGTCTGGCGCTGTGCTGTGGGGGGCCAGCGCTGACTATGATGGCAAGGTAACCTCACACCGCAGACCTCCACTGGCCTGCTGAAAGACACGACACTGTACCGATGGCGGGTAGAAGGACAGAGACAAAGACTTCAATTAGACGTTATGGGAGTCCGCTAGTCTCTGTGACAGACTGATAATACCTCAGTGACTGAGGGACTGACGGATTGTGTTGCTCAGTAGGCTACTGCACCGACTTTAGTTAATCTACGCCAGGAAAGTCAAGACTGGCCTGATGATAGCAAGTTTCATTGCTTAAAATGTTCTGAAAGAGACTTTGTTGTGTAAGCCCAATGAAATTAAAAGTAAAATTCCACCCTTGGATACTCCAATGTCTTCAATTTGTGATGTGCAATGAATTGCAGGAGTTTTATGTGAAGATTAAATACAGGGCTGTTCAATTGTTTTGATGTTGTTCTTCAAAGACATATACTATATATTTACGTTCTATTGTCTCTCCCCTTTCTTCCTTTCCTCCCTCCTATCTGCTCCCCAGGCCTCTTGTGAATCCCTCTCCTCCTACCTCTCCTCCACTCTCAACCCATATATCACCAATGTCACCGTGGCCGCCCAGCTCTGCAGCAACTTCCTCTGCCAAGGGAACGGCCGCTGTGTCCGAAAAAACTACGACTCCAACCACTACCTCCACCTCAGCCCTGGGAATTTCCAGGTCGTGCATGTGAAGAACCGCTACCTGGTTCTGGGGAGACCTTCCTTAGCAGACCTGAAGGCGTTCAGTAGGAGGTTTACCTGTCAGTGCTACGAAGGACTCTCCTGTACTCCCATGAAATACAGAGAGCTAGCCAAGACCCTGATATTTCGTGTGAAGCAAGGGCTGTACAAAAAGGCCCAGACTCTGAATAAAGCCGTGTTGGATGATATGCAACAGGCCAGTATTGCTAAGGAGAATGTTAAAAAGAACCTGAAAGTTTAACCTGTAATCAAAGTTTTTGTGGTTAAATTTAATCACTGAAGATACTGAGCACAATTGCTGTTTTTCAGTCACAATCTTCTAGACACTGAGGCCCAGTTGAAGTGAGCTGTTTGCTTGCACAATGCTTGTTTCGAGGTCTTGTTTGCTCCACAACTTGATCTGCATAAATTTCTTAATAAGATGACAACTCTTAGCACTCTTAGCTCAAGCACCCGAGGCACAAATTGCCCTCACAACGCAATCTTAGTGGATCTGGACCTGAGTATCTCCACTGGATCAGTTGCAGGGTATGTGCCTTGTTTAAAGGGCACCCTGAAGGTAATTCTTCAGGGAAAGGAAAGCGATTCTTCTGTCATCAATATGCTATAACCTCCAATCACAAATTAATTCTATTTTTATTTGGTGACTTGAAGAGTGTGCTGAGGTTAGTTGCTGATCATCAGCAAGACTGAAAGCTTTCAGGAAGCCTCAGCTCACTTAGAATCAGTGTAAATTGCTGATGAGACTTCAGCCAAGGCCTGCACACTATGACTACTCATGTATAGTATTTCCAAGGAACAGGCTGTCAGAGGTTGGGAGGCAGTGGGTGTTGAAAAGGACATAAACTTTTGATGAATTTATGTTTCTATTCCTTTAATTGCCACCTATTGTAATTGAGAGCACACAATTACAAAGGTAAAAAGCAAACATCAAAGTAATAGACCTGAAATAAATATGGCTTTAAGTTTTAGGGCCCATAACATTAAGTTATGGGCTGGTAAATGACCCATAATGTGAATTACTTAAGGTGGCCTTGCCAAGGAGAACACTAAAGGGAAAATCCACCCTAAAACTGAACTGAGCATATTCTATTCCCCTGAGAATAGAAAGTATGCACTTGCTTTGTTAACATGAACAATTCCCCCAAAGCCAAGGGAACCAAGAGAGCAACAACTGCAAGGGAAGTTATTAGAGACAAACTGTAGGGATGCTTCATTGGAAGTGCAGATTTCTGAGATTTGGATGAATGACATTCAACAGTACTAAGCTTTTGGTTGAGCAGAGGACCTGTGTAACCATGCATGTTTCCACCTTCAGCATTTTACTGCATCTATACTGTTAACACAGCTACCAATTGCCTTTTCAATTAAGACAGAAAGGGATTAAGCAGAGTTGCACAGGAGGAGTAAAATGCCTTCACAGACCTTGATTCAATGCATATTTTACATGTTTGGTGTCCTACATTTTATTGTTAAGGACAATGCCACTTTACATGACTTGAAAGTTAGACAACTTACAGTGAAATGTAAATAAATATTTCTCTTAGACCTATGAAAAAAGACCTATGAATATGCATTGCTAATGCATATTCTTCTTGGTATTAAGGCCCAAATCACACTGTCAGTCTGTATCAGCAGTTCAGTCAGTCAATTTCATTGTCTTCAATCCAAGTAAACCATATGGTAAAGACAGAAGTTGAGGGAACTAGACTGAAACTAGGGATTGGGCATTTAATGTTCATGAGGAAACAGTTTATGGTCATCTATCACAATGTCAGACCAAACTCTAAGTAAACACCAGTGAAGGCTATTTCAAAGAGGAATTGTTTATCTGTGACAATATTGCTCCCACTGGGCATTTGAATCTGATTTGACTGTATATGTAAATAAAAGAAAAGAGACAGAGAGCAACAGCTGCTTCTCTGTACAACTGGCTTGTCATCATGCAGAGAAGATAGTATGAGCAGGCATTGAGGGTGAATGAAGAGTTCTGTTCAAAAATATTATATTTTAGAAAGAAATCATATACAATTCAAGTTTTTAATATTTCTAAAACACAGGACCCAGTCTGAAAAGGTGTTATTTTATCAACCAAGAATTGAATTTTCCTACCTAACATTTTCGACTAAATTACATATGTGTCATACTTTGTTTTAATTTAGCGTTGTAAATCAAGAGAAGGTGCCACTTTTTTCAAATGATTGTTATCTCATTTAGGAACAAAAGTCTTTCAAGTGATGATCTGCAAGATTCCTGTTTTCTTGATTTTGCTGATAAGTGATCATTGCTTTGATGTTTTGCACTGTATTTTCCAGTGACCACAGCCATGTTTATAAGGATTGACAGCCATATAGTTTTAGAAATGCTTTATGGGTTCATGGGTCATGAATCTTGCAAATGCTCAAGTAAAAACACAAAAATCTGTGAAATTATTGTTCAGAGTATTTTCTGTGGCAGCAGGGAAATAAATCTGAAGCTAATATGGTGCTAATGTGCCAATGTGCTTTAAGGTCATGCATTCTTTCACTGTGGGGCGCTTTCAACTTCATGGGCGGCCAGTGTTGAATCTAAAGCCTTTTTAAGCTTTTTGTGGCAGCAGCAGACAGCACACACATACACACACACTCACTCAGTCACTCATAAATTCATGCATACATTCATACTGTATGTACTTACACTTACAACATACACTATACCACTCACACATACACTCACACAATACATGCTTTTACTGACTCACACACTCATGCATGCACACACACACACACACACACACACACACACACGTTCTGCCTTAGGCTGAGTGCGGGGCAGAATGACCTTGAGTGTTAACAGGATCCCATAAACCTCCATCATGAGTGCTGCTCCATGACAAAGCTATTCCTGGAAGCAGATGAGCAGTGGGTAAGACAATCAACTGTTGGGTGAAGTGTGAGAGCAAGTGCACTCTTCAGAACACACACACACAAAAGCACACACACACACACACACACTACTGTGTTGTTGTAGGAATGTAGAGAGATGAGTATACAGCATGCTGCCCTTATGTTTTCCAGGTGGTGAAGCTGATAAAATCAACAGGCCCAAATGGAATCCATCAAACATTTGTGCCTCGCCTTCTATTTTCTATCTACATGAAAACCATATTTTCATGTTTGTACACTGCAGTTGTATACTTCTGTTTGAGCCTGCTAATGAGCCTTTATGGAGGCGGTTAGGGCATGTTGTTCCCACTGGAGCGTTGTCAGCAGATACTGTAGGTCATTGTTGTATTCACCGTGTCCTCTGGGTGTTAAATGTGTGTGTGTGTGTGTGTGTGTGTGTGTGTGTCTCTGGGTATTTGATGAAGGGAATAAAAATTGTCTCCAAGGTGGTAGTTCAGCCAATCTCTCTAATGACAGAGGGAGAGAGAGAGAGAGAGAGAGAGAGAGAGAGAGAGAGAGTTGAGTCTCAATTGTTGATTTTGCACCTTAGTTGAATTACTGATTGATGGTTGATTGATTCAGATTTACCACCGTTCAACAATTTCTTATTATCATTGCTATACTATTCATTATTATTGATTATATGTTATGATTATATACTTGATTATCTAGATCGTTTGTCACTATTTGCTATGGCAACACATACATCATGCCAATATAGGGTAAAGGAGAGAAGAAATTTAGTACTCTAACACATTGACACATATTTGTGTGCAACCACACAACCACCCACACACACACACACACACACACACACACATACACACACACACACACACACACACACACACACACACACACACACACACACACACACACACACATACGCACATGTTGCCTTGACAACTTTCCACGTCTGTACACTACAACAGGAAGCATTTCAGGTCATTGGAAAAGGAGAGCCTATCTCACAGACTCACAGAAGGAAACAAAAGGTTCGTTCAAGGGCTTGGACGCCCATTAACTGCCCTGTTGAAGCTTCAAAATTCGTTTTGGTAATAGAAAAACCAACATTTATGTGGATAAAGTTGAACATACTTGATCTCTCCCCTATAACCCTAAATGTCTTGTCTTTCAATCTGTTTTTTTTATCATGACCTATATCTTCACTGAAAAGGATGCAGGAACAAGAGATACCACAGCAGATTCTTAAATGTGTAGCAGGAACTAGTATGTGTGTTCTGCTATAGAGAGACCAGACACTACAGGCATACTGTCAATATATCACCCTACATGTCTGACCAATCACCTGTGCATGTGGAGTTTACTGAGACATACTGTATATTTTGGTTGAGATAAGATATAAGTGCACACATATAAATGAGCTTAAAAAGCTCCACAACAGCTATATTTCTCAAGCGTGAGAAGGTGGGTCCAGAATCACAGTTCATACTCTGATCCTGATCTAAAAACCGGTTTGCCTGGTTTCACTATTGAGTTGTGCCTCCTTATTGCATCCATCTTTCAATTGTCTGAAGGCTTAAAAATCCTTCTTTACCTAATTTTTACCCATTCATCTACTGTTTATCTCCCCTGTGTAACTGTGGAAATGATTTAGAAGGTGAAAGAAATATGAGATCATAGCTTTTACCTGGACTCGCCTGGTCTGTTGCATGGAGAGAGTAATATTTTGTACACCTAAACTTAAATACAACTTAAATGCTGCTTGTGAACCAAACAAATGAAGGAAGGCAAGTCATGTCACAGGAGTCTTTCAGATTTAATGAAGTTGTAAGTCATACATACAGTACATCCTATCACAATTCAGTCACTCAATTCATTTTTGACTTTAATCAGCATTTCAGTCCAACCTTTCATACGCTGTAATAAAAAGCAGTTGCCTTTTTTTGTTGGTGAATAACACCATGAAAGTAAAGTGTGATTAAAATACAGTTATTCGGCCATTGAAAAGGTCAAAGTCGCTCTGCACAGGACATAGAATGCAAATGATGAGTTAGACATACAGTATGTACCTCATTATTAGCTGCCAAGTTAGTAGAACCAGGAAAGAAAATACACTGGCCGGGGCTAGGTAGCATTGGATATTCTGATATCTTTTGATACTTTAAAAATGTATAATGTATTTAATGTATAACAAATGTCAGTATGGGACCAATATGTGTTGTTTTTTGTTACCTAGCCCTGGCCACAAAGTGTCCTATAAAAGCTCCATCAATAAATGGTGACCAAGAGGTACATCTTTTCAGTGCATAATGAAGGGAGTGATTTAATAATAATAACAATAATATTAATGATAATAATGTGCACAAATATTCAATATCATTCCAACAACACACAAAGGCATAGTAAACCAGAGTGTCTACTGTACATAAAGCAGCAGTAGATTTGTCATTAATTCAACTTGGACAAAATATTTGAACTTACTTTTGCCCTGTATTTGAGCGTAGCATTTGTTACCGAACCCTTACAATGTATCCTCAAGTCTAGCAAGAGCAGAACACGGATTTCAAATTCATTCAAACATACTAAGCTTTGCGTTCAACAAATCAGAAATGAAACTAGAGATTCAGAAGAAGCAACTCTTATGTTTTAGTAGCACTTAAGTTAAGAGAATTTTGGGTTGGAATTAGAACAGAATTAAGGAGTTGCACATAACAACAGTGTGACAACTTTTGTTGCTCTTTTTCTCCCGGTAAATCACTAATGAGTGTTGTGGCATAATAAGAACATTGTAAGTCCATTCTAGTGTCAGAACATGATATAATATGCTATAATAAACATAGTATGCAAAAATTCTAGGGGTTGTACATTTTCTAGGGCAATGTCTTACTAATAACCATTCCCTCTGCCCTCATAATGTGCTTGTAATACACTTTTGATACCTAGCAATGCACTTCAATTTAAGTGTTATTAGAGACTTGATTCAGGGATTTAATTGAATTAAGCTTTCTCTGAGCCAGAATGGCCCATTGGGCAAAAGCTTTTCTCTGTTTCTGTAGCAGCTTCTGAGCTTGATGCACAGCACACTCCCTGTGTATCATTTATTTATAAAACAATTTTAACAAGAAAGATCCAGCAGTTTGTGATAAACCTGCTCAGTGATTTAAAAGTGATTTAGAAATAAATTTGACTTGACTAGACTTGACTCAACAGGACGTTCAGCAGAGGTTCGGCAACTGTGGGACCAGAATTATTTTTGCTGGGACAAGCTGAGCATTTTTCTGAAACATCAAAGCAGTAGCACAGGACGACAGCATGGTGCACCTGAATTGGACTAACTTTCTAGTCTTGGTCCCATGTCAGTCCATTGAGTTGTTTACATCCACAAAACTTGACTACATCTTCAACCTTGGCCCCCCCCCCCCCCTCCCGCTAATCCTTCTTCACTGCATATGAAGAGTAAAACAGGCAGTTCACTCTCAAGGATTTGGTGTTCTGTGGTTAATTAAACCTGCAGTTTTTCTACTTGCTCTCTAACTGTATTGTATGTACACAGTGTCAGCACCTTCAGAAACCACATGCTGGAAGCCCATTTATTTTCTACCACCAAAGAAATTTGAAACCCTCTGTCAGTTAGGAGGGGATGGGCATTATAGGGTATCATTTTAGCAGATTTTAAGTTTGTTGGTGTTGGACACAGCAATCAGTACATTTTATCAGCTTTAGTTAAATGGTTTGAATATTATATTTGGTTAAGTATTTTGATTAACATAGGTTATTTTATGACATTTTCTCAGTAGAAATCACCATTAGAATAAACTTTCTAGTCTAGCGCTAAGTTTGAAAATCCATTTGTGAGAAACCGCCACATCAGTCAGTCCAGGTGTGTCCACTGGAAAACCATCTTTACAGCGCTGGATTCTTGTTCTCAATGTTTCTAACAGAAAGGATGCAGCCTCCCATGACAGAGTGCTGGAAGTTAAAACATGTTTATAACAACTTTTAGCCAAACAGTGCTGTGCTTCAAATGTTCACATGGGTTTCAATGGGTTTCATCCGCTTCCCACAAGCATATCTTCAGCACTACTAGATAAAAACAGGAGCCCAGTGGACACAGAGCCTTGGTTTCTTTGAGTCCAGCTGCCTCAGTTTGCACAAGAAGGCACTCCAGCACAGTAAGGTTTGGTTCATAAAAGATTCACAGTAAAATCTCACTTGGCTTGTCATATCTATTTTCTTGCTACATATGTTGCTGGGTTATTTTCTACTCTAATAGTCACCATGCATTATTCAAGGGTCATTACAATCATTTAAGTAAGTGCTTGGGTGAAAATTAGGAGTTTGTTCCATAATGTAATATCAACCAATATCAATGTAATAAGCTTAATAAGCTTAACATCTTTGCTCACAAAGTAGTTTTTGAATATTAAGCCATCTGTGTCTTGAAAATACTGACTTATGAATTTCAGGCAGCAACATTTTTCTGAAATGGATATATCACATTTTGGAACAAAAACCTTCCAATTAGTTTGTTCATCATGCAGATATGAGCTACAGTAAAAGCATGCCGATGCATATGTGAATGACAAAATAGATCCGACCTAGGCGTGCAACAATGCATGTAATGTATATGATGGTTAACCTGCCATTGTATTCATTAAAAAAGTGAATAATATTCACACTTCCAAAATCAGGAGAAGGACAAATAAAACTGGTGATATCACAAGTAGATATTTTACACCAGATAGATAAAAACGGCAGTAAGATAACTGAACAGTTAGGTACAGAATCAGGGTCCTTAATAGTTCTGTTTTTAATTCTCACTGCAGTGCTGGACCCATAATTATCAGGCTTTGTGCAGCTGAAGGTCAGTCAGTGCATTCAGGAAAACTGGCTGCTGGAAAGCTTCCAACCTCCACACTGGGAAAGTTAAGAAGGCGAGGACAGTGTCGCCAGCACAACCTGAACTGGGGTGCTGAAAATCTGAACTGCACACGTGTTGAACCCCCCGACTCCACATCTCATGCCAACACTGTGCTCTCCTCACATCACAACTAATGTATTTGTCATGAATACTTCCATCTATGGACAAATACTTCTTTGAGCTAGATCCTGAGCTAGGGCAACTGAAACAGAGCCATTATTAAACCATTATTCCATGTTAAAGGCCAACCTGATCCTGGATTAGCACTTCTCATTAGCTTGGTAAATACCAGAGCTGGATTTCCCAAAACCATCTTCTTGCTAAAACATCTTTGTTTCCCTGTAAGCCATTACATCAGGGGCTTTTAAACTTCTTCAAGCTGGGATCCAAAGACAAATAGTAAGCCCATGACTTTCGGGTCCTAAAGCATCAACTCAATTTTGGGACCCAACCAGGCAAATAAACAAAGATGATGTTAGCAATAAGACACACTTGGTAAACCAGGTCCAGCCTCGCAGTCTCAGAGAATCAGAGATAAAAAGCTGTTCATACAGCTACCCAATATTCCAGAGGAAGTAGACACTTTACTGTTAAAGTGTGTATCAGCAACACACTTTTGATGGTCATGATAAAGCCCTCTTTTATGATTTTACTAGATGTGTTCTTTTATAATTTTAGAAATAATCCTATAATCTTTATTGTTATTAATTTGATTTAAATGATTTTGTATAGGCTATCCACTTTATAATTCTGAATAAAAATTATAATCGGTAAATGCCTTCTTTGTGTTTTCTTCATTTGTTGCTTGTCTTAGCCTGATAATTAGCCTAACTTCTCAAAACTGACATAAAAAAATAAATCATATTAATTCTGTTTTATTCTTGACTCCAGCTGTCCATTGACCCCTGCGCCCTGGTCGCTCAAACCATTCTCATCTTTGGTACACTTGATTCTCAGCAGGACGTTAGACAGCACGTCCTGGTACAGACTCAAGCACACCCACCCGGGCAGGTAGAGCAGGGTGATGAGCCCCATGAAGTTGTGCGGATAGTGGGAGTAGTCCCAGGAGCAGGCGTCAAACTGCCGGAGGGCCAGGCCCCAGCACAGCTCCCACGTGTAGATGAAGCAGACGTAGATGGGCAGCCGCCGCCACGTCCCCCAGCCTCTGCTGAAGTGCAGGTGGAGGTAGAGCTTCTCCACCACGAAGCTGCAGCTCCCGTACATCAGGAAGGACCACAGGGACGTGTGTCCGCTGAGGGTCCGGTCCGACTTCTCCACCAGGTTGAACACGGAGGTGAAAACCACCTCGTCGAGAAAGCCGTGCATGCCGAAAAACAGGAACCGCACCAGGCCCGGGAGAGCGTGAGGAGCCCCCTGATGAGAGGCGTCCTCCGGGGCGGGTTTGACCGGGAGGTCGCCGGGGCCGGAGGGCTGGTACTGCAACCGCGACAGCCCCCTATGAAACACCTGGGCGAAATAGAGAGCCAGGATGTAGTGCACCGCCAGCTGCGTCCCCGACACCATCCTCACCTGCTCCGTCAAAGTGTTGATATTCCCGATCAAGATCTGCAGCCCGATGTAGACGGACGGGTAGAAAACGAGATGAAAAACCACAGGCCGACCTCGGAAACACCTCTTCTGAGAGTAGATCTTCTCGAGCGCGAAGTGGGTAAGTGAATGCATGATGCAGAGATACGGAGAGGAAAAGCCCACCAGTTTAGGGTCCCGGTCATTTAAAACCCCCTGCAGCGATGAGAGCAGCACATCCAGAGTCACGCCGTGCATCCCGTAGAAATAAAGCCGCATCCATCGCGGCAACTCCCGCACTGATTCCGCCGCGTCCTCTGTTTCTCTGGACGGTTCTTGTTGCCGGGGCATTCTCGCCGTCTTGAGTCCGCTGGCGGGGTCTCCTGAGCGGATACGAGGACCGTCTCTCCACCGGCTGGCCATCATCGGTCGCTCTGTCTGGAGAGATTCAATTGTCAGGTCTTAATCCTTTCTATACATCCTGCTGGCTATTATTTTCCACTGCGGCCGCAGAGGGAGGCAAGCTACGGCTGCAGTGATCTCTGTCTCCTGCACCTGGCAGCGAGACACTGCTGCCTTCAGGAGCTCCCCGTAAACTCCTTTTTCGGAGATCATAAATACGACTTGTCCGGCGTTCAATTGATTGGATTGGAAATAAAAGTAGCAGAGAGCTATCTTTTGCTGCAGCGGAATAATGAAGAGGAGAAAATATAATTGATGTAGGCCTACTAAAAAAAATAGCCAAAAGTTGTTGGAATGCATAGCAACTAAAAGTTAAACAAAGGTTAAAGTTAAACAAAGGAACATAGAATACCAAACAATGACATATAATGATAAAGCACATTAGGTTTATGATTAGTTATTGACACCACTTTCATGCTCTCCGCCTCCAAAGAGTCATAGGCCTATCTCAACAATCCGAGTATATAGAAAATTCTCAATTTTAATATTTACCATGTTCGTTTAACTCGTAGTCGCGATATTTCCGGCAGCACATAAAATCAGCATTTTTACAGTTTTATGTAGGTGGTTTGTTCAAATTCAATAAGGGTTCATTAAGAGTAATCCCACGCTCACTTTATTTCTGAATGCAATTTAAACATGTAGGCTGTGATGTCATTTCTGCCTCTACATTCAGGATAAAAAAAAAAAAAATACAGACACAACTTTTAATCCCGGATGCAATTTAATCCTATCTAAATAATAGGGCATTCACACTTTTGCAATACAGCTCTTCCTATTAAAAGATAAAGTCCAACCTAAGACTGCTATTAGTGGCAGTTGTATACAATTTACCACTTCGTTGTCCCGTCATGTACATCGTAATTACAATATTTCCAACAGCACGTGAAGGCAGCGTGAGGAGAACTGAACGAGGAGGCGTGATATACAGTATACTGTATCAGTGAAGGAGACGGGACGCTTTGGCTTTGACGCAGTTATTAATTGAGCTCACGTCCCCCTGTGACGTCCTGACGTTGTTTAATTAAGATGCATTAATGATAATTACAGCAGGCTATTCTGCTGGTATGATAGGCCCACATACGTCTGGACTAGACTCAATTCTAAAAGATGTGTAGTGAAATAATCATAGCTATTACTGAATCATAAAATTGAACATGATTAAATAAAAACCCTAGAGCCCTTGGTAGGTAGGTAGGTAGGTAGATAGAAAGATAGATAGAAAGATAGATAGATAAATAGATAGATAGATAGATAGATAGATAGGAATGATACAGGAAGGCAGCAACCATATGAAACAGGAGGGAAGGATGGAAAAAAGGGGAAATGACAGAAGGAAGGAAGGAATGAAGGAAGGAAGGATGGAAGGAAGGAAAGAAGTAAGTTAGGAGGGATAGCAAGAAGGATAGATAGATAGATAGATAGATAGATAGATAGATAGATAGATAGATAGATAGATAGATAGATAGATAGATAGATAGGAAGGATACAGGAAGGCAGCAACCATATGAAACAGGAGGGAAGGATGGAAAAAAGGGGAAATCACAGAAGGAAGGATGGAAGGAAGGAAAGAAGTAAGTTAGGAGGGATAGCAAGAAGGATAGATAGATAGATAGATAGATAGACAGACAGACAGACAGACAGACAGACAGACAGATAGATAGATAGATAGATAGATAGATAGATAGGAAGGATACAGGAAGGCAGCAACCATATGAAACAGGAGGGAAGGATGGAAAAAAGGGGAAATCACAGAAGGAAGGAAGGAAGGAAGGATGGAAGGAAGGAAAGAAGTAAGTTAGGAGGGATAGCAAGAAGGATAGATAGATAGATAGATAGATAGACAGACAGACAGACAGACAGACAGACAGACAGACAGACAGACAGACAGACAGATAGATAGATAGATAGATAGATAGATAGATAGATAGATAGATAGATAGGAAGGATACAGGAAGGCAGCAACCATATGAAACAGGAGGGAAGGATGGAAAAAAGGGGAAATCACAGAGGGAAGGAAGGAAGGAAGGATGGAAGGAAGGAAAGAAGTAAGTTAGGAGGGATAGCAAGAAGGATAGATAGATAGATAGATAGATAGATAGATAGATAGATAGATAGATAGATAGATAGATAGGAAGGATACAGGAAGGCAGCAACCATATGAAACAGGAGGGAAGGATGGAAAAAAGGGGAAATCACAGAAGGAAGGAAGGAAGGAAGGATGGAAGGAAGGAAAGAAGTAAGTTAGGAGGGATAGCAAGAAGGATAGATAGATAGATAGATAGATAGACAGACAGACAGACAGACAGACAGACAGATAGATAGATAGATAGATAGATTTCCATTCCTCTTTTTTAAATAACTTAAATAAGAGTTGTGCCCTACCAGTCTATCAGCAGGCAGCAGTCTTACGGCCGATTCCCCCTGGTTCAGTTTAACTCGGGCCGTGTGCAAGCAGCTTTCCTCTCATTGTTTCCAAGGTAACAGCCATACTTCCTACACTCCACAGTGTGAGCAGCCCACCTCTGTGGTAATGTCTCTCTCTCCGAGTTCAGTACAAAATAAAAACGACTCTTTTAAAACTCTTACGTTCAAAATTCCACTCACATTAAAGTTTAAAAGTAAGTGCTTAAATGTACTTACACTTTACTTACTACACATTCTGTTTGACATTCTTCTATTTCACATCTTGGGAATATTCTGTCCTTGATGTATTATTAAGGTTTTTGCTGAAGCGGTTGGTGGTCCAGTCATGACGGCTCTCACTGTTTCCTCTTGCAGTTGGCTGGCTTTCACTTTGCAATTGTAGTGATTTCATGAACTTTTGATATGTTTGCATGAAAAGCTTTTTTCTTGAGAGCAACTAGTACAGTGGATTGTTGAGTAAGCTACACTCTTAAGTTTACTGAAGTGTAGTGAAGATATAATAAGATATAAAGTCTCTTAAAATGGACATTCAAGCACGCTTTGCATGTCTACATCTCAACATCAGAGTATAGTTTCCAATCATCCATGAGCTTTTATTCCATGGCCATAGATCCATTGAACCATGACTAATATGTAAGTTTTGTATATGAGAGATAACAATATGGTACAAGAACAGCAGGACCTTACATACAGTGCAAAACATACGACAGACAGTAGAATATACACATCTCTCTCCAAATATATATTCAACATTGAATGATGTTTGTTTTGGTGACTTTTGTACAGAGGCATATTGACAACCTGTAGAATTTCACAGTACATATTCACACGAGCTGGTACAAGAACAACAGGACTGCTCATACTGTACACACACATGCCTGGATGACCACAGGGTGGCGCTGATGAGAGTGTAGTGAAAACAGAAAGGGAAGGATGAGGCTAATGAGGATGAGGCTGACTCTCACCATGGGGAACATGACAGGATGTGAAGTGAGCCCAGAAAGGCAGTGTGACACATGTGACAGTAGTTTAGTGTGTTTTAGCCATGAAAAAACTGAAAGACTGAACTTTCAACAATGAAAGCTCTCTCTACAACCATGTGACACCTCACTCATCTCTTCCTCCAAACAGATTAAAACCAACATGAGAATGATTTACAAATACTATTTGGACCCTGGTCTGATTGCACAGTATTTCAGTTAGGTTTTTACCCTTTTAGTGCACATGTGTTCTACTCTAAATGACCATGATACAGCTATTCTTGCCCTGGATGCGTGTGTGTGCATGTGCACGTGTGCATTTGTGTGCAATAATGGTAGGTGAGTTGTAGTTCGGTAGTGTGTATGTGTGTGTGTGTCTGTGTGTGTGTGTGTGTGTGTGTGTGTGTGTTAGGGTGTTAGGGCCCACTCAGTGTGTAGATTATGGATTTGTGTCTGAGTGTGTAGGCTATGTATGTGTTTCTGTGTGTGTGTGTTTGTGTGTGTGTGTGTGTGTGTGTGTGTGTGTGTGTGTGTGTGAGCACTCAGAGGAAACAGAGATATCAGCGGTCTGTCTGGGCCACAGAGATAACAGTGTCTCTCTGCATGGTTTAAAACCATCAGAATCACCACAGCACAGAATGGGCTGCTGCTTAAACCCACTCAGCACTGACCCAGAACCAGGAGAACAGGGGAGACGCTGTTGAATAGTCCAGTCCAAATACATCTCACTTAGTGCAGCATCACCTCACCTCTCTAGCTTGGGGCTAGAGGGCTCCTTAACCCCCAAGCTGCCATTTCTCTTTATTTTACAGGAGCTGTGTGTAGCATCTGAACATCAATAAATCATTACTACACTAATTTTGAGACATTAGTGTAATTACTGTAAACACACAAGACCATTACTGAGAAGACTGGCAGTTACTGCTGGCCTCTAGTTTTGCATTGTTGCATTGATTGCATTGTTTGCCACCAGATCCAATTTTGCGGGGGAAATCTGCTGGATTGCTTTACAGCACAAAGGGAGATTGCTTTATGGCACAAAACAGAAAGACACAGATTCACACACTCACAGTTTCATGCAATGGCAGATGGAACGAGTGAAAGGCCATTGGAAAAAATAACTTTCAACACATTTATCCTCTTCAGTGAAGCAAAAAGAGAAAACCTTTGAAGATGCAACATCGTCTTTCCAACTGGAAACAACAGGGTTTATGGGAAATGTGGTCTTCATTTTCAGAAACATTAGCAGTGAGACAGAGGCTACTGATCATCACCACCATTTTTTTTTTCAGTATGATACAGTACATGTATCACCTCTAAATGTCCCTAAATATTGATTAATAAAGATTAAGAGGTAAAAAAAAACAATCATATGTGAAATCTTGTCCTCAGACAGAATGTTTTTGAAAATCCTGCCATGTATTTGAGGCTTGACTTCAGGGTTCGGGGTCACTCACTGTGTTTCAGCTCTAAGCCTGGTTGTGCAGTAATCCAACCCATTCAGCCATGAGACAGACAGAGTAGTGCTGAATAAGAAGGCAGAGGAAGTGCAGAGTACAGGTGGTAAGTGGACTAAGGCTCATACTCTGCACTCACAAGGGTTTAAATCTGGGTCATGACCTTTGTTGCATGTAGTCCGCTGTCTCTCCTGCGTTTCCTGTCCCTCTCCACTGTATAATGTCAAATGCAGCAGAAAGACAATAAGATAATATAAAAAAATAGTTCCTAAAATACCTTTTTGAGTTAGTCTGTGTTCTGATTATTAGGATTATTTTTACTGATATATGATAATAACGATGAATGAACGATAATGAACAATGAACATGACAATCATGTCACTAGTTTCAATGCAGCTCAATAATTTTGCCCTACAAACCCAAAGAGCATTAACTGTGTGTCTAATGAAACTAAAATAACTGTCAAAATTTACATCCACCAGTAGTGTTGTTGGTACAGAAGTGGATGGTATAGAGTTTAACAGCATTTATAAGTATACGCTTAGTAAATATGAAATCTAAACACTATGTTTGTACACTGCCACATACACTGAATGTGTTCAGGCCCACTCAGCACTAAGATAGACCCGGCAAAGCTGAATCAGACAGAAGAATGCGTGTCCTCGCAGATAATCTTTAGGCTTTGGCATCATTCACTGTGTTTCTGCCCAGTAAAGCCTTCAGAAATACCCATAGGCTGCTGCTCATCCCCACTCAGCACTGAGTCAAATCTGAGTCAGCGATAGAGATGCAAGAAGTCAATGTTGCCTCAACATTGACTTCTTGCTTTTTGCTTTGCTTTTTGTATTATTATTATGCATTTATAATTAGCCTATATTAATGTTGAAGCATATACAGTATATATAGCCACCAAATACATGTTGTTTCGTCTCAAAATAGCTGGTAATTAAAAGAAGCTTTCTTTAATATCTTTTGTCATTTTTTTTTTTTAATCAGACATTCTATATGAATAAATAGGTAAAAATCAGACATTTTCATGTCATACTTAGTGTTTTGTCGGTAAGTCATCAAAAAACATTTTGACAAATCCCTCTGTAAATCACCAACTGTTTAGTTATTCATCAGATTCAAACAGGAATCTGCACTTAGATTCAGATGTCTCAGATAAGACAAAACATTTTTTTAACTAATGTAGCCTACAAATTTGTACATTTTTAAGGAAAGATATGACAAAATATATAAAGTCATTTGTGTCCTTATTCATCATGTAAAGCTGCATTCTAATAGGATGAAAGTCCTATTCACCTGTGGTGCACTAAGACAAATTCCTGTAGATTTATTATATTTGGTGAGTAAAGTGATTCTGATCCTGACATTCAATGTAATCATTACTATACTTGCAACATTTCCTCACTCCTTTCTTCCCTCTGGAGAGACCTTGGACATATTGGTACATGAACACGGCCTTCATTGAAACATCTGGTTGTCAGTAGGTTTAATGAGGCTCCATGTTCAACAGATAAAACACTGCAGACCTTGAGTTTATGTCCCACACTCAGTCAGCCTGTTCTCTTTATCTCCCTGAGAATATTCTGTACATTTTAATGTGTTGCAGGGGATCTGAGCCAGCCAAGTATTAGAGACAATGGAAACGGTGAGAAAACTAGGACAATTCCTAGTTGCAGTTACAAAACAGAAGATTTGTTACACCAGAAAACAGAAAACTAGATGCTCCCATTTACTGCAGTCCATAGAGTCCATTCAAATAAGTCCATACTGCTTTCCCAGTTATTTACCCACACCCAAAAACCCCTATTCTAATAAAATGAAACCCATATCTTCTTCTTAGCACTTCACCACACCTATTATACCAATAGGGTTCCTATGCTCTGTCTCATATGACTGAAAACCTGTCATCATTCATTTTATGGTAGACCTCAACAACAATTAAAGACAACAAATAAACAATATTCATGGATTAATCTTTCATTAATCCCCATTAAAACTATTTATCGTGTCACCAGCAGCACGACATTGATATAACCATATCTCTATGGATATAACATACACAGATTTTAAAACATGGAACAAAAGCAAGCTTGCAGCATAGCACAGCAAACACTATACTAACATAGTTGCATGAAGCACAAAGTAGAGTGTTTAGCCTACTTATAAGAAGAGAAAGAAGAAGTCAGTAAAGACTTCAGAGTATGAAAAGTGATATTGCCTGGAACAGAGATGATGATTGGCAACTGGCACCAAATCTAAGTGGATAACACAGTGAGCTCATCATGAGCAAAAAATGCAACATTATATATATAAAAAAAATCCCCTTTGGTTTTTCCTTTAGGCAGATTTGGCCTTCTGCATTGTCTCCAAATAATTGTGTATGCTGGTCTAAACAGTAGGTGGCAGCAGTGTGGCATAGGTTCCTGTGGCTTGGGTGGGCCCTCTGATGCTGAAATGCTGTTTTCACTCACATAAGCATGATAACAATATTGTTGCATCGAGTGACATTCATACATGATTTAAATGCACAGTGGTTACATTCAGTTATTTGTGCATCAATAATATGGAATAAAAACTTTTTCATGCACCGGCCAAAATGGCTCATGGAATCTAAAATGTTGTTGTAAGAGATTTTTAGGACAGATAATGGCCTCAAAATGATAATTGGTCACCTGCCAAAGTGGCTGGTAGAGCACACAGACTTTAACAAGTCAGAAATTACAGTGGCTGATGTTAATTTCCCTCCCTGAAAAGCCATGATACATTATTGTGCAGATACTGTGGCTTTGCGCTCCTTTGTGCTCATCACTACTGGTTGCTTGAAATGTTAACAATGAGGGAATTTTAGCTTATTCTTCTGCTGCGCTCATTGTAAGCCGTTCTGGACAAGAGTGCCGCCTAAAATCCTGAAATGTGGCTGTGTCCATTTAGTTTCTGAAGTGTATGTTCTAGCCTGTAGATACAAATACAGATATATACTATTAGGTGCAGTGTAACCGCCAAAGCATACAAAAAGATTTTCTCATCAGATTTGTCCTGTTAGGCTCATTACAGGTTGTGAATGGCTGTAAGATGAAGCTATGTGATGTTTGATTGATGTGATGCTTGACTGAGTCCCACAGGAAATGAATCTGAATCTCCAGTCATGCACTTAAAATGAGAAGCTCTGAAAATGTAATTTCAGAACCCATTTCCTCCAATTTGAGCCATTATTGAATGGACCGCTGGCCCTACGCTCTCGCATTGTCTCTTATGGTAGGGCTGGGTAGGGTAATGTGTTTGTGTGTTTTGTCTGTGTGTGTGTGTGTGTGTGTGTGTGTATGTGTGTGTGTCAGGTCTGTGTGTGTGTCTAGGCTCTCACTGTGCATGCGTGTGTCTATGTGTGTGTGTATGTTCCTATACGTTTGCTTTTATACGTTTGCTTTTGGTTCATACTTTTTTAAAAGAGATTTTCCACAGTGTCAGTGTCCCTGTCACAGTGTTTACAGTAATACACACATATGAGTGCCTGTGAGTGTATATGTGTGTGTGTGTGTGTGTATGTTTATGTCTGTTTCTGTGCGTGTGTGTATGTGTGTGAGTTTGTGCTCTCTCCAGAGGCAGGAGGAGGAAGGGGGGGGGGGGGGGGAGAGATCAGTCTTCCCGATAGGAGCTTTGCAGTATTCCCGGGTGTAGTTCATGGCTCCTGTTCGCAGTTCCTTCCTCATTAGGAATTCTGTTCCACCCTGGAACCCTGCGGGGCTCACCAGGTCACACGGCAACCATACACCCTGCCTCATCCTCTCCTCTCTCTCACCCCTCCTCATCCTCTCCTCTCTCTCACCCCTCCTCAACTCTCGCCTCCTTTCCCCCGTCTCGTCTCTTCTAGAACTTTCCTAACTCTCCCCTCGTTCGCTCGGCTTCACCCTGTCTCACCTTTTTGATCCTTTCTTCTTTTCTCTCTCCTCTCCTCTCCTCTCCTGTCTAACCTTCCTAACCCTTCTCCTTACCAAACGCCGAGGCTGATATTGTAATTCACTTATGTCTGACTCACCCATCTCTTATGCACTCATCTCTCTCTCTCCTCCACTGTAATTTTATAAACCCTATCTTCTCCAACTCTGATGGCAATATTTTAATATATAATGTAATATATTCATATAATAGCACTAACATAATACCTTTATCGGACTCTCAGCCCTCCTCACACTTGTCCTCTCTTCTCATCTATCCTCACCTCACCTATCCTCACCTTACCTTACCTCTCCTTTCTCTCCTCCCCTCTCCTCTCCTCTCCTCTCCTCTCCTCTCCTATCTCTGCTCTGCTCTGCTTTGCTCTTCTCTCCTCTCCTCTCCTCTCCTCTCCTCTTTCCCTCTTGCTTTGTCTCATTTCCAATTCTCTCTTCTTATACTCTCCTGTGGTAAGCCCCAGTGGATCTACTAGTATAATGAATCTGTGCCTGAATCAACCTTTCCCCCCACCCTCCCCCCTCACCCATCTCCTCCTGCTGCTTATCCTCTCCTCTTCTCTTGTTTCATCTCATCCTCTCTCCTCTCCTCTCCACGCAGGTGACCCTCCTTTTGACCTTGTCATCTTAAATCACCTCTTCACTGCCACTTCCTCCCTTTAACATCTTTTCAACCTCTCTCTAACCTTCATTTTACCTTTTTTTCCCCCCCTCTTAGTCCATTCGCCGCCCCTCCCCAAAACCTGTATAACCTTTAGAAAAAAAATATTGTACTCCTTTTCTGCACAACCTGTCATCTTCTCCACACAATTACACATCTCTCCTAAACGCTCATGCCCCCCACCTCCACCCACCCACTTGTATAACTTCTTTTTTCTCCTCCTCTTATCCTTCCACCCTTCTCTTCCTATTGCTGGTTGATGGCTACTGTTGCTATGTGACTACTTTTACTAAAAATTGAAGCTTAAGCTTAAGGATAAGCTTCTGCATTTCCACCCAGGTATTTTTATGTGAATTTATATGTGTCAAATTAGAAAGGCTGTATAGAAAAGGCCACTTTTGATACATATTTTGACAGTATTGTAAAAAGTTTCTATGCTCGCTTGAGGTGAAAAAGCTCTTTGTTGCTGAAGAAATGATGCGATAAATGCATTTGTCGAAATAATGATGTAGTGTCTTTCCATTCCTCTCGTGGATGTGCTTTGTGACGTATAGCTTACCTTCTGCGTTCAGGAAGCCTATTTGTTTGTGTCAACCCAGCTGACGGATATTTTTTGTGACATTTCAAAAGTTCCCTCAAAATTCGCTTGACAGTTGAATAGAAACATAGCACCTCGGCAGTCTGCACATTAAAAACATGCTAAACTTAATTCTCCTCCTTCTCCTCCCAGCTCACTTCAACTGTGCAACCTCCTTTTCTTTTTTTTTCTCCCTAAACCTCATTTAAACTTTCGACTCATGCCTTCCTCTTCTGTCACACACTTGCGAATTCCTCCCATCTTAATCCTACACACCTGTATCACCCTTTCTACTCCTCCTTTTACCCTTTCACCCCTCCCTTCTTCTTCTCCTGTCGACTTACTCGCGCAATTACGTGTCTTCCGTAACCCCTTGCCCTTCGTTCATCCCAATTACTTTCCCTCAGTCCTCCTCCTTTCCTGCTCCTGCCTCACCCTCCTCCATCCTCCTCCACACCCGTAACCCTATCTCTCCCTCCCCTCCTCCTCTGCATGTTTAATCAGCTCCAAGTGAACCTAGTTAGGTAACTGTCCAGCACTCCAGCTGCCCTCTGTGTACCTGCAACCAGCCAGCCTCTGCCCTCCGTCTGCCTCAGGCTTTGTGTGTGTCACTCTCTCTCTCTGTCTCTCTCTCTCTCCCTCTCTCTCTCTCTCTCTCTCTCTCTCTCTCTCTCTCTCTCTCTCTCTCTCTGTCTCCCTCAGTCTAGACAGTCAGGGCAGCAGCAGTGGACGGCATTATTTAATTCTGCGTGCCTGGGGTCGGAGCACTGGCCAGGAAAAGCTTCTGTTCCGTAGAGGGAATATCTTAGTGGGTGGCTCTCTAGTAGTAGTCTGTTCTACATATAGGGACATTATGGTACGTAAGGAAGGAAGGAGAAGAGGAGGGAAGGGAGGAAGGCATAGAGGGAGGGATAAAGGAAGGCATAGAAGGGGGGGGTGGGGAGGAAGGAGGGATGTACAAGGAAGGAAGCAAGGAAGAAAGGAAGGAATGTACAGAGGGAGAGAGAAAGGAAGGTATAGAAGGAGGGAAAGATGGAAAGGGGGATGTACGAGGAGGGAAGGAAGGAAGAAAGGAAGGAAGGAAGGAAAGTACAGAGGTAGAGAGAAAGGATAGTTGTAAAGTAGGAGGAGAGGGACCGACAATTGTACTGTACAAAATGGGAGGGAGGGAACAAAAATGGGAGAGAGTAGGGAGGAAGGAAGGAAGGAAGGAAGGAAGGAAGGAAGGAAGGAAGGAAGGAAGGAAGGTACAGAGGTAGAGAGAAAGGATAAATGTAGGGAGAGAGGCAGGTAGGAAAGAAGGAAGTAAGGGGTAAGAGTAAGAATGAAAAAGGAAGTAAGGGACCAACAAATGTACATGTAGAAAACGGCAGAGAGGGAAGGAAGGAAGGAAGGAAGGAAGGAAGGAAGGAAGGAGGCCAGAAGTTAGGTAGACAGGTAGGCAGGATAAATACATTGACAAATGAGATAGATAGATAGACAGACAGACAGACAGACAGACAGACAGACGGACAGACAGATAGATAGATAGATAGATAGATAGATAGAGAGATAGGTAGATAGATAGACAGATAGACAGACAGACAGACAGACAGACAGATAGGCAGCCACTATAGGCTGTGTGCTGTCTATTGTAAGCCTTTGTGCGTCCCATCCATATTGTTTACCATCCTCGGTGCGTCCCGGGGGTTCTGGGAGACGGTAGCCATGGGATACAGACACTCTATAAACGTGTGTCATGCTCTGATTGGTTCAGCCTGCCACCGGCTGGGGCATGTATTCGCCCTGTAGTGATATGGATATGGATCATTGATGATGCTCTCTCCCTCTCTGCCCTTGGTATCTCTTTGTCTCTGCATTCCCTTCAGCCTGTCTCTCTGCGATGTGTACACAAACCCTGCCTGTCTCTTCCTTTGTCACACGCAGACAGTCGGAGAAAGGCGGAGACAGACAGAGTGACAGACAGAGAGACAATAGAGGGGAACATGGAGAGTGTGAGTCAGAACAAGACAACAAGGGAGCAGGAGATGGAGAGAGATGATGAGTGGGATGGGTGAGGGTTCAGTGCTGTCTGGACGTGTGGGCGTCCAGGGAGAGACGAGCAGAGGAGGATGTTCTCTATTAACTGTGGCGCCAGGAGGTAAGCAGGAAATAGCAGCAGGTGGTTTGGCTGTCGGACCTCAGCCTGACCTCTGACCCCTGACCCCTCGACAGGAGAACTGAACTCATACAACCAGAACTATGTGAGGAAGTCTTTTTTTTGCAAGTATAAACTCATATCATTGTTAAAGTAATACTCTGCAGCATTTTCATATTAATAAATGTCAGTTTTGCTACTCTCTATCGCCAATTGTTCTAACACAGTAGTGATTCAACCACTACCTTCAGTTCGTGCTTTTACATTTGTTGTTCTATACACCCGGTGTCTGGTAGGTCTTTCCCATTGAAAAATCCTCTAGCACCCAGGAGGTGATGCGTTTTACATTTCAAGTGAGGCTTTCAAACATACAGTTGTAAACTAATAACCGCACACCTGTGACCGCATAACAGTAAATGTATTGTAAATATTAACGCACAAACTGAAAATCACTTAGCAACCACGTTGTTTTTTTTACTGTTCAAGTAATAATGACATATTTATTATCAACCATTGCTTAAATAAAGCATATTCAGGACTGAGCAATTGGCTAATAATTTCCCAGTTAAAATAGCAGGTGTCTTATTTTATCTTATTCTTATAATTGAAATAATTTATAATCCTGTAAAAATCACAGGACATTGATGTATTGTAAGCAGACACAAATTCTCAGTCCCATTGAAGATGAATCCATTTCTGTGATTCAGTATCACTCTCCGAGGGAAAACTTACCTCAGCTCCATCCTGCTCCATGAAGCCTATTCTTATCACAGCTAGTGTCTTTGATGAACATTACAGCTGCTTGGATATGGAAATCAGACGCTGTGTTCAACTTCAATGTCGAACTGCCTAGCAACCCTAAAATAAAGATGCTAAACCTAAATGGAGAGATGGAGATTGAGATGTGTCTCCGCTCTTGATAGAAAAAGAAAACGAAAGAGAAAAAAAAAGAAACTTTCTTTTCCTAATGAGCTCCCATGGCAGTTTGACTACATGGGTTTACAACAGAAGCTCTCCGGTGAATTTTCTTGAATGTTTGCTTCACCTTGTACTTGTTTTGCAGGAAATGCAAAAAGGTGGGTTAGGGAGAGGTTATACTTGTTTAGAAGTGTAAGTCTCAGTTCCCGTAATGTAACAAGTATTACCTCTGTTTAATTAGAATTAATAAATTGAATTTATTTTAAGTATATTTTTTTATTTTCTTTAGGTATCAAAGCAGGCAAAGGTTGTGCTTTAGTAATGTTAAGCTTGGCTCTTTTTGAGAATTGTGTCTTTCAAACATGTTCACCATAAATAACAAATCTTTGAATTGCTATTATTCATTTTATTGACTTACCTCTTGTGCTGGTAGGGCAGAGCCGACTTCCTGTAATCTGAAAAAGAAAATCATATAAGTATTTCGTCAGGGTTCCCATTCATTAAAATTGACTAGTTGTCTGATTGAAAGCGATGACTGACTGTAGGCGAGTCTCTAACAGTGTTCGATTGACATCACATTATTCACAAATGACCAAATGACTTTTTCAATCCCTCATACATGAATCACTGGGGCCAATCATTGCTTCCGGTTCCAGAGAACGATTATCATTAAAACGACTGCTTCCAAAATGAACAAATCGTACATGAGTTGCACACTAATGTGTTTCCTTACAGTTAATTTGCTGAAGGAGTCTCTCACTCTATAAATAATCAACTTGTCACATCTCCAGCATTACTATCACCAAGGAATTGATGTTTGTGCTGCATGTCTCCTTGTTAAAGCCACACCTGTCTCTTTTCTCTCTTTCTTTCTCTCCATCTCTCTCCAGTTATCCCTCCCTCTCCCTTACAATTTACTTTTTTCCACGCTGCTCTCTCTTCCTTACCTTCTTTACCTCTCCCTCCCTCTCATTCTCTCAATAGCTCTCTCTCTCTCTCGCGCTCCTCTAAGTATGTGCCTCAGCTTTGTATTCCCAGGGTCAATTATGAAAATCAGCAACCTCCTTAGTTACTGCAGCGCTACTGAATGTTTAAAAGGATGCAGCTGTATGCTCCGTCTGTGTTTGCATACTGTTTGCAAGGAGGCGGTCACTTTCATTTAATTTCCTCCATCGCATCTGTTTTACGTTGTTTATAAGTCATTTACTATCAGATGGGCAAGGTTGCTATATGGGTCCCTTTTACTGAAGATTAATTTTTTGTTGACATCAGCGATCAGTAGCAAGTAAACATAAATGAAAACACCTAGGAGAAGTAATAAAGATATTGTTGCAAATTAGCTGTCTTTGAATTAATAAAATATGATATATCTGATGCTGGTGCAGATCTGGACTTACTGTTAGTTTTCTTGCTATCATGATGAAATCCCTCATATTCACCACAGACAACTCATTCCATTTTGAGTCTTGGTTCATGGGGGAGAGGCACAGAGAGGCACCCAATGCAAATCTGCTGCTAGTTAAAGCACAAACTTTAGTTGTTAGTTTAAAAAAATGTATAGATTTGATCCTATTCTGTGTTTCACGCTTCACTGTCTCAACTAAATTATCAAATGATTCAAAATAAAGCAGAAATCCAACCGGTGTAGAAGGAACACACAAATGCACTCCGTTTCCCCACAAAGATTATCAAAGTTTCATCTAATCTCACCTACAGTCGAATGGCTGCGAGAATGGAGAAAGTAACAAAAATTGACTGCAGGCTATGCTTTAGGAACAACATGAGGCTGCATCTATTTTTTATATACTTCAGCGTCTCAAATTCTGCTCTAGTTTCTTTTAATATGATTTGAAGATTTTTGTTCCAAAATGAGATATGGACCATTTAAAAAACAAAAAAAACTATTTATACAAAATGACAAATCGCACAAAATCCAAAGAAATTAAGATGATTCTTTTAAAAAAAAGCAGACACAGCAACACCAGGGAGCTGGGAAACCTCCATTATCATCATCATCGTCATCATCAGCATCATCATCTTCATGTCTGTCAGCCTGTGGGTGTCTAAAGAAGCATTGCAGAGGTCAGGAAGTGTGTTAAGGTCATAATGATCTGTTTAGCAGGCTGTGAGCGAGGAAGTTACAGGGATGAAGGCGGTATAAGGCTATCTAGTGTCCATGACTAATGTGGGGGGATGGTAGGGTTATACACACACACACACACACACACACACACACATAGCTGCACACACACCTGAACACATGCACATACACATTGATGCATGTATGCGTATACATACACAAGCACACAAACTGTATGACCCCCATCCCCCAACACACACACACACACACACACACACACACACACACACACACTAACTGGGGGTGGGCAAGGCATTTCCCTGTGTATCATTGACCCGCATTAAGTTACATATATTCCCCCAGAGAGAAGATATGATCCCCTCTGTCACTGGAAAGTGAAGGGTGGGTGGATGGAGAGGGGAGGAGGAGAGTGAGAGAGCGGGGGGAAGGGAAGGGGGGAGAGAAAGGGAGGGAGAGAGAGACAGCAGAGCGTCACAACACTCTTCAGTAAATCCTGGAGAAGACAGCAAAGCAAGAATGATGCACACACACATGCAGGGACACAAAGACAAAGAGACACAAAGACAAAGAGACACAAAGACAAAGAGACACAAAGACAAAAGTTAAATCCCGGTGGAAACATCTTGAGAGAGAAACTGTACTGAAAAGTCGACAATAACAAAAACATAGTCAGGTGGGAGAACAGTTCATCATGAGGGAAATGAACGAAAATAATTAATATATTTGATGATAAACTCAGGGACAAGTTGACAAGATGAAGGGGAATAGCAACTTCTTTGTTATATAAAAGTAATTAAAATCACCAAAATAAGTGAGGCTCTCAGACCAGCGATACAGAAGAGACTTCATGAGGATTTAAGACTGGAATGACACTTGCATGGCGTCCGTGACGAGGCCTTTGGTTTGTCCACTGATGGTCACAAGCTGTTACAGAGGGAACATGGAGGGACATTTCTCTCTCTTTCACACCCTTTCGGCTTCCTCCTCCTTCTGTCTTTTTTTCCATGACTCACCCTCGCTCTTTTTGTTTCTTCCTCTCTCCCGCTCTCTCCTTCTCCCTCTCACCATGTGCATCTTCGCCATCTCTCTCTCTTTCTCTCTCTCTCTCTCTCTTTCTCTCTATCTCTCACCCACACTCCACCCACACCCACTGCTGCCTGCCTGTCTGTTCAGGCTTACTGAGCCTCATGCTTTTCGAGCATTTCTGACACACACACACATGCACACGCACACACACACACACACACACACACACACACACACACATGCGCCTAGCTGCTGGAGCCCTTTTCCAGTGAAATGTCAGGGGAACGGCAAGCTAATGCCAACCATTAGAGTCTACCAGCATCTAAAATCTGGCAGACTGTGGGTGTATGGGTGTGTGTGTTTGTGTGTGTGTGTGTGTGTGTGTGTGTGCGCGCATGCATTTGCATGCGTGTGAGTCTGCATGTGTTTGTGTGTGTGCAGTTGAGCGTAAATGAGATGAGGATGTGTGTGGATGTGTGTGTGTGCAAATATGCATGTTTGTGTGTGTGTGTGTGTGTGTGTGTGTGTGTGTGGGGGGGGGGGATGCATGTGCATGTGTGAGTTTATGCATGTTTGTGTGTGTGCACATGACATAAAGGTGAGCAGGAAGACGTGTGTGTTTACGTGAGTGTAGCCTACATGTTTGTGTGTGCATGTGTGTGTGTTTACATGAGCACAAATGTGAGTGTGTGTATGTGTATATGTGAGTGTGCATGTGTGAGTGTGTGTGTGTGAGTGTGTGTACTAACCACCACACATCTGTCAGGGAGGTCAGGATGCTCTGAAGGACAGCATCCAGGATGGAGAGAATAAAAAGGAGAAAATGAACAGAGGACATGTTTCATATGTCAGCCCTATAACCCATCTCTCTCTCTCTCTCTCTCTTTTTCTTATACTCTCTGTCACTTCCTCTTACTCCATCTCTCTCTATTTCCCTCTCTTTTGCTCCTTGTTATCTACGCCTCTCTGTTCTTTTCTCTCAGTCTCTTGCTTTCGTTCCCTCTCTCTTTTCTCTTCTATCTCAGTCTCTTCTCTTGCTCACTGTCTCTCTCTTCCTTCCTCCTCTCTACCTTTTTTCTTTCATTTTCTCTCTTTTTCTCTCGCTCATCCTCTATCTCTACCTCTTTCGATTTCTCTCTCTCCACACTCAAATGAACAATCTGTCATAGAGCACACACAGGAATCAATCAATCAAGCAAGCAAACAGTCAGGAACGAAAATATCAGATACTAACCTGCTAGAGGCTTAAATGTTGATTGATTATATCTATGATGGACAGGTGAAATGAGTGAGTTTGTAAATCAGACTTTACATTTCATGTCTGCTGTGAGCCAAACTGCCTTGAAACTCACTGTATCCCTTTCCTCCTCCTCCAGTCTTACACATAATAAATAGGATCTGTATACTATAGCACTTTCAAAACACAAGGCACAGTGCATCAAGAGTTCTCATCCATTCCTGGATGTGTACAACACTGAAATGTGTGAGCAGAACTTCTTTAATAATAAAGCCTGCTAAATAGTTTTAAAGTCACAGCACTGCCTCATTTGAGGATTTATGGCAAAATGTTTTTCATTGTACACTATTAAAATGATTTCTGCGTGAATTTGTCTGTCGCTTGATAAATGTGGCCTAATTATTCTTTGTTGGTAACAGTTCACAAAGACTCAGCAGTCACAGCTGTAGAAAGTGGTCTGTGTGTGTGTGTGTGTGTGTGTGTGTTAATTTGGGGCACAGCTTTAATGACCAAATTATAATGCAGCTCACACACACACAGGCAGGAGAGGCACATGGACACAAAAATGCATGCACAAACACTCATACACACACGCACACACGCACACACACAAGAAAAAGCAATGATTTGTGGCTGTGTCACCATGTGTTCATGTCTGTGTGTGTGTGCATATACCCATGTGTATATGTTTGTGTGTGTGTGTCTGCCAGTGTCTGCATGCATACATGTGTGAGAGTGTGTGTGTGTGTGTGTGTGTATGTATGTGTGTCTGTGTATGTGTATGCACATGCTCTGCCTGTGTGAGATGACGAGGTCACTGGGCCGAGCCTCTTACTTCACAGTTCAATTTGGATTTGCATAATCCCGGCGTTAATTTCCACAGGGTGCATCCGTCCCGCCTATCTCCACAGGTGACAGGGGTTAGACAGCTATCCCATGTTCCACTGCTCCACTGACAGAGCGGAGCAAACAAACACGCAGAAGAAGAAGAATGCAAATAGCGCAGGATAAAGAGGAGCTGCTGCTCTATTCTTATTGTCAAACAAGCAAAACCTGTTTGAAGGAACGATTAAATTCAAATGATTTGGGAAAAAAAGAAAACCAATGAAAGGGATACAGAGAAATTATTGATGGATTGGTACAACACAGATAAAAAATAAATTGCAAAAAAAAACAAAGAGAGATTACTACTGGATTAATAAGCACATATAGTATTCTTTTCCCCAGAGCCTCAAACTGTAAAATCATTCATTTTTAATTAGCTTGAATCTCATGATGATTCTTTATCAAAATGAACACCTCTGAGATAAACTGACTGTGTTTGTTCATTCATAAAGAAAGAATGGGAAATGTGAATAGGGTTCAAAAGTGCCACTCACATATCACTGCACTAAGCTGCTCATTTCATCGTGCCTCTACCTGATGGTACCAGGAGTATAATGAAGGAGATACCTATGCATGGAAACAACATAATGAGACCTGTGTGATGTGAGAGCTTTACATTGGGAACTTACATTACTTGAGAAAGCTTTGTTTAACTTAATAGTAGGGAAATAGTTATATTACTTGCCAGCCAACCAGCTTCTATTAATTATTGAGGTTTAATTCATAGTGTTCCCCATGATGTCACATGCATTTCCTCCCAATATGGCACTTTACAATACACACAGCTCATTGGCTGTGTTTGTCATTTGATGGTAATCACCTGTTAATTTATTACAATCACCTGTTATTTTCCTACCAAGATGGCCGTGTGGTGATGGAAAAAGTCTTGATTTTGATAGTTGATTCTGATCAGATTCTGATTCTGACCATCAATTTTAATCCCATCTAGAGGAACCCTTGTGCATAAATGCAAAAAAAATGAAAAATAAAAATCATGCGATAGCCTAGATAGCATCTCTCCTTGGTTTCTGCTGGAAAATCAGTCAATTTGATAATACTCAGCCTACTGGGAGTACAGGAAAAGTAGTGGTTACCTTGGAAACAGTTAATGGTGTCCAAATACAGGAAAAAAGCCACCCATTTTCTTCCAGGGTTAATGAAGGTGACAGTTGGCTCAGCGGTGCCAAGATGGCCGCTGCCTGTGTTTGACCCAGTGACACATTTCCTGCCCCATCTGTCTGTGGGACCCAGAGGAGCCCGAGTCTCAGGGAGCAGTGTGTGTGTGTGTGTGTGTGTGTGTGTGTGTGTGTGTGTGTGAGGATGCATCTCTATGTCGACTTAATGTTTCAGTCCCAGCTTGTGTTTGAATAATTCAGTCTCATTCATGTGCGCGCGCACACACACACACACACACACACACACACACACACACACACACACACACACACACACACACACACACACACACACACACACGTATGCACACACACACACACTTTGTCATCCCACTGGCACTGAGGGTGTGCTGTCAACCCCTACTGTTAATTTGTACCAGACAGGAGGAAAAAAATCTAAATCTCTCTGTGCTCTCTTTTCGCTTTATGATCTCTCTCTCTCTCGCTCTCTCTAACTCTCTCTCTCTAACTCTCTTCAACCACTGTCTGCTTTCCCTCCTACCTCTTTTAAACTCTCCCTACTTTCCCTACTCCCCCTTTCTCTACCTACTGTCACCCCCTTCTCATCTGCCCACCTATCTCTCTCTTTCTCTCTCTCTCTCTCTCTCTCTCTCTCTCTCTTTTCTCTCTCTCTCTCTCTCTCTCTCTCTCTCTCATTCTCTCTCTCTCTCTCTCTTTCTCTCTCTCTCTTTTTCTCTCTCTCTCTCTATCTCTGTCTCTCATACATAAGTAAATGAGGCGCAGTGGAACTCTTCTTACTACTCCCAAAGTTCTGCCTCTGAGCTTTTTAAAGATGCATAATTGAGGAGTCTGGGAAGTGAGAAAAGAAAGAATAAAGCAGAGCAGACATTTCCTTTCCATCTCTCTACGACCTCTGACAGCGAGGTGGGAAAATTTGTGAAAGTTGTAATGCTATATTCCCTCAATAACTATCATTTATGGACCTTTGAGCAAGGCATTTAAGCCCCAGCTGCTCCAGTGGAGCTCCTCCTTGGCCAATTGTAGAAGACTGAGGTTGTACTGGATGGCTTCCAGGAGTGAATGTGTGTAAATTTATGAATGTGAAGGAGCGCGATGAGGGAAAAAAAACCCCTGCTTGCTCAGCAAAACCCTCCCTTGAATAAATAAAGTTACAAAATATGCAGGAATATGTACAGAAATTTGCACATTCTTGTTTCAGGGTCAGGCTTTCCTCCACTCCCACACCTGAAAGTATTTTTGGGCAGGGGGAAAGAATACTGATTTCTTACCTCAGATTCCTCCTTTTCATTGATATGCTGCCTTTTAAAAAGTAGGTCATGCTAAATTAAAATCTCAAATGATGTATACTAATGAACAATGAATGTACACTAACACTGTAACATGCTTTTTGGTGCTTTTGGCTTTTATCCAAAGCACCTTACAGTAACATGAGTGCACACTGTTATGGCATGGGAGGCCCCAATTGGAATCACTTATCATCATCTTATTCTTATGAAGTAGCCTATAAAAAAATCCTACAAGAGAGAATAATAATAATATTTGTATGTGTTTTTTTTTTAAATAATTTGTTCAATCATTAAATCATGATTTATTTAAGGCTGAAGCAAATATCGATGTTTTGCTGCTATAATGCAGGCGCTTCAAAGAATATTATTCTCGACTCAATTGATTAATCAATAGGCTGCATCTAGCTGGAAAGGGAGGAAGGAAGGAAGGAAGGAAGGAAGGAAGGAAGAGGAAAGAGAAAACAGGAGGGAGAGACAGCAGGAGGAAAGGGGGAGGGAGTAAGAGACAGGTAAGAAAAAATGTAAGGAGGGAGAGAGGGAATTGAAGAAAGAGGGGAAGAGAGAGAGAGAGAGATACACACACACACACACACACACACACACACACTGACAGTAATTTGCAGTGATCCCCATTTCACAGTATCTCTAGCTAACAATCCTTATAATCTTACAATCCTCAGAAATCTGATGGATCAAGGTATTTCTTTCCCAAACCTCTGTGCTATTCTACACTCAGAGATGAAATACATCAAGGCCCAAGTGTGAGTTTATGTGTGTGTGTGTGTGTGTGTGTGTGTGTGTTTGTGTATGCCCCCGCTCTTCCCTCCCTTCCTTCCTCCCTCCCTCTCCCCACCTTTCCTTCCTTCCTGGGCCGCCTGATTGTAGCATGATGCAGCAAAATGCAAAGCACCTTGAATGATTAAAATGACTGCTATTGTTCGTCATACTACAACTGTTATTTTCTCTCAAATCTCCTTCCATCTCTGGAGCTCAGACACCCTCTGACGTCAGAGAGAAAATAATTGTTAACTCCTTTCCCTCTCTTCTTCTGTTCTCTATTCCTATCCTCTTATCTTTTCTTCTTCTTCTCCCCTCCTCCTCGTACCTCATTGCTCCCTTCTTCTCTACTTCCTTCCACGCTCCTCTTTTCCTCTCTTTCCACTTCTCCTATCCACAATCTCTCCTCTCCTCTCCCCTCCTCTCCCCTCCTCTCCTCTCCTCTCCTCTCCTCCATCCCCCTCCTCACCACTCTTTTTCTGCCCTGCAACAGAGGAACTCAGGGGTGAACAATTCTCTTCAATTTATTCAGAATCATCATCATGTCTGCAAAACTCTATTTATAGCCACCTTCACTTACTGTACTTGTGTCGGTGTGTAAGTGTGGGAGCATGGAAATGACATGCATGTGTGTTTGTGCATGCGTGGATATGTGAGTAATCGTATGTGTGTGCATGTGCATGCATGCGTGTGTGT
Organism: Centroberyx affinis; assembly: GCF_046629955.1. Classification (NCBI taxonomy): domain Eukaryota; kingdom Metazoa; phylum Chordata; class Actinopteri; order Beryciformes; family Berycidae; genus Centroberyx; species Centroberyx affinis. The sequence continues at coordinate 102,183 of NW_027279606.1, forward strand.
GTCTGTGTGTGTGTGTGTGTGTGTGTGTGGCTGTGTGCATGTGTCAGACTTGGTCATACATAATGAAAATCCCTAGGTCGGGTATGGGCTACCCCACTGTGATGGGGTGTAATTGATTAAACAGTTATGCTAATCTGCCTACATCTACAATGGTGTTCAGTGGGACCCTTGCTATAGAGTGCAGTAATGCTTTTATTGGCAGAGCAGGGCATGGGTTGTGTGTGTGTGTGTGTGTTGGGAGGGGGGAATGTGTGTGTTGAGGTGTTGTCTGTGTATTTGCATGCTTAGCTGCTCTGCATGTATGTGTGTGTGTGTTTGTCCAAATGTAATAACATAAATGCAAGTGTACATCAGTCAGTTAAACGCATGTTTGTTCATGCATGTGTGAGCATGTCAGCAAAAGTTCATGCATTTGTCCTGTGTATGTGTGTGTGTGTGTGTGTGTGTGTGTGTGTGTGTGTACACGTGGGCTGGGCTGATGTATTTCTGTCCAATTAGCCAGTGACCCAATTCTCTCTCTCTGTCTCAGAGTCATTCTGTGGTTGTAATGGATTCGCTCTATCATCATATCCAATCTCCCTGTCTGCATTATGGTGGAACACCACTCAATTTAACTCACAGATGCCATTCCTCTTACCAAGGACAGTTCAATCAATATTTGTGAACATGACCGCCTCTCTCCCCAAGCTTATAGTACACTAGACTCAAATCTGTGATGCTATCAGGATCTACAACTTGGAGCTGTTCCAATGACACTGAATAATGATTGTTGTAGCTTTTAAAGTGCATGCACTTTCATTGAGAAGAAATGACTCCTGCTTTTCAGATATGTAGAACTTCCAAATCTCAAATCGCATCAAATACAGTACAAAAAAATAACCTTGTATTGTAAATGTGGTGGGTGAGTTAAGGCCACCACAGCCAAACAGCTACAAACAGTTTTTTATCTTGTAACACTTTATTTATCTTGTACTAAAGCTCTATCGCTGTAACAAATTTGACATTTCAGAGGTTCAATTTTCTCTCCTAAAACCACACATAGCAGCTTCACCATCCAGATGAGCTTCATTTTATGGCAGCAATAACCACAGAAAGCTGAAAATGTACCTGCATTTGCAGTGTATGCCCCTGGGTGCTCTAATAGTCACCTTTACTATCTTTTCTAATTCATTTTCAGCCGAGCTCCATGTTGGTGTGACCTTACGGACACAGGGGTGAGACAAGCTATTCTTTCTCCTCTCTGGCTACAGGGGACAGTTGTGGATGTTCACTAATAGAAACTGAATTGTCCGAGGGCTCAGGAAAATATATAGTAATACTCTTCTTTAAGCCAAATTGAACTGAAATAGAAGGACTGGACAATGGTGGTTAGAATGTATTATTTTATTATTGTAAATATTGTGGGGAAAAGTATCAGTGATTTGTTTTTGAATATGTTTTTTTCTCATCAATAAGGTAAAAATAGCCTAATTTCAGATTATGTACATTATTTGTAAATGTTTCCAAGTGACCCACATGACACACAATGTATCACAATTATAATACAAATAATCAATTACAGGAATATAGTTATCATGTCACTGCTTTTGCTTTTGCTGCTCAACCACATCTTGCTTTGCTTTGCTGTGTGACTCTATCCTAGGGCATCTATAGCTCCTACAGCCTCTCCAGGTCTGTGCAGTTTCACACGCTTACAGGCAGACATCTCATTGGCGTATTTTTGGCATGTCGGCTTCCCCGAGAATAACCTGCTGACTGCATGTGTTAGTGCGATCTGAGTGAACCTGAGAATCACACAAATCCAGTAATTCCATACACCCATAACTCCATGAAAGTATGTGCTGTATCCATTTTAAGGCTTTAAGGGAGCCTTAAAATGACTATAATGACTTTTTTATAATGACTATTATACATTTATCGACTTCTATCAGCGATCAAAGAATTGCAACAGCATCTACAGGTCTCTGGTACAGCTTATGATAGCCTGTAATGGACATATAACACATTTTCACAATAGAACGAGTAAAACAATCAAGATATAGTATGGTCATTTTGTGTTATGGGACAGTAAAATCTTGCTTAATGCACCGTTAAAGGCAGAAAAAGATCCGGACATGCTTGCCCCCCCTGTCATAATACACAGAGAACAAACAGAAACAAAGAAAAGGAGAGTTGTGCTATTACTGTTCAGATGTTGTGGGTTCATACTTGTCTGTATTAACACTCTATACCATCTTTTCCACATCTGTGGGTCTATACGTGTGTGTATGTGTGTATATGTGTGTGAGAGAGTGAGTTAGTGTGTGTGTGTGTGTGTGTGTGTGTGCCTGCAAGTGTTATCTGTTCACACACCTGTGTCAGCCGGAGACCACATCCTGCTGCCCCACTCTCCTGTTGCCATGGTGAACTCCCTTTGGCCTACGGCAAGTGCCTAAGTGTGTGTGTATGTGTGTGTGTGTGTGTGTGTGTGTGCCTGTTTAGCTGTAGGTGTATGCGCCTACATGTTTTGTTTATAGTGAGTTTGTGTGTGTGTGTGTATGCCTGTGTTTGTGCACACATGTACATATATGTGCATGCATGCAAGGGTGTGTGTGTGTGTGTCTGTTTACATGCATATGTGTGTATACATGTATTTGCATGCAGGTGCGTCTGCCCACTCTTGTGTGTGTGCTTGTGTGCTCACGCAGGTACACACTCATACATATGTGCTTGCGTGACCACTCGTATTTGTATGTATGTATGTATGTATGTATGTGTGTGTATGCTTGTGAACAGTGTGTGTGCCAGCCTGTGTTTTATAGGGTGCACGTGTCCTCTGGGAGCAGGCAGCGAGACAGATGTGGGAGGAGGGTGTGATGACTCACAGAGATGGTGGGAGGAAGAGGTCCTTGTCCTCTTTTAGCGAGGCTGTTTGTTGTCCAGATGCTTCTCCCTGGCTGTCTGTCGCTGTCTCTTGCTCCTTTCTTCTTTTCACCTCTCCTCTTATCATCTCTCTCTCTCTCCTTTCAACACAAAGGTGCTTTATTGGCATGCAATACAAAAGTACTTATCATCAAAGCAAAAACAACAAATAACCGATTATAACAGACAAATTTAAGGATAATATACAGTCTATAGTTTTTTTTCCCACAGTTAAATAAAGACAACATCGCAAAACAACATACATCTAATGGCATAGTTCCTTAGGTGAACATGGGAGTGTCAGCGCTTCTGATTGGAAATACCAACTCTGCTCTTTTTTGGCAGAGTTGGTATTTCAGGAGTAGTTTTTGCGTCAAAATGTAATCCTTGCGCATAATTTTGAAAACTGCAACGGTTAGGTGATGGCTCTCTGTCGACTCCACACCTGCCCCCTCTAAAAGGCAGGGGCTGTTATGTTATGGAAGTGCACAAAAACTTTCTGTTGAAATTTGGTTGTTTAAGTTGTTGAAGGCTAGCATATTAGCCAGTTAGTGAACTCTGATTGTTTCCAAAAGCTGAGGCAACTGGCTGCAGAGAGGAAGGCCACTATCAAAAACGTAATGGATGGCAACATTTTCAACCACACTTCAGTCAACACTTCAGCCATACTTGTACAGAAGTGAAGCAGCTATTGCTAATGAAGATGTTGCTGAGACAGACAGCCTGGAAAGGCTCGGGCTAACAGTGACTGCTGGTATTTGGGCTGACATTGCACAGTCGTAGTTGTGGAGACCACAGAGATTGCAAGTATGCTTCAGCGAATGGGTTTGTCACAGTTTTTGCTTGACTCCATAGCTGACATTGAAGAAAAGGTATCACTGTCATCTCAACATCAAGTTGAGAACTACAACTTACAACTAACTAACAACTTGGCACAGAACAAGGGACAGGCATGTTTAGTTCCTCTTTCTCTTTTTATTTACTGTTTTTAAGTCTCCCCGCCAATTACTGCTAGCTAGCTTATGTGCTAGCAAACAATAATCCCATTGGTCTAGGAGGGTGTCTAGTGGTCAGTGTAGTGCAAAGCATGTTGGGAAACTGAGTATCTAGACAATTCAGGTGGGTTTTGAATGTCCCTTTTCATTTGGGGTGACATTATTTTGAATTTCAGAGGATAGGTTTCTCTTATTCCTTCATAATTACTACAATGCAGTAGCATCAGTACTACAATGCTGCTCAGTCTCCACCCGTGTTTTTCCTCTGCCTCTGTCTCTCCTCCTTTCACCTCTTCTCTTTTCTTGTTGTCTGATTATAACTCCCTCCTCTTCCCTTCCCACCACTTTCCTCTGTCTGCTGTTATCTTTCCCTCCTCACCAGGTTTCTCCTCTTCTCTTTCTCTGTGATCATCCCGCTCTCCTCTCCTCTCCACTCTCTCCTCTATATTCTACTCTTCTGTGTGTATGTTTTTCTGTCACGCTCATTTTCTCCTCTCCTCTCCATCTCCGCCCCACCTCTCTTCTCCCTCTTTATCTTGCTCCTTGCTTCGTTCCCTCTCTTTTCGCCTTCGTCTTTCTCTCTTTTACCCTCCTCTCGCCATCTGTGATTATCGCTGTCTCCTAGCCTTTATTTTTCTGTTATCTGCTCTTGTTATTCTATCCTTGACTTCTTCTTCTTCCTGTGTTCATTCTATCCTCACTTTGTTCTCTGCCTCCCTGTATCTCTTCCAGTCTGTGTGGGCTCCAACCTCAACACTCCTGTTTGAGTCACAGGGCCGTACTGTGTGTGTGTGTGTGTGGGTGTGTGTGTGTGTTGGTGCATGGGTGTTGGTTGTACATGCAAGAGTGAGGATACTTTCGTACATACACGTTTGCATATTTGTGTGTGTCTGTATTAGTCTCTATGCACGTTGCATGCATGTGCAAGAGAGAGAGAATTATAGTGTGTTATTGGTGTAGTAACAAACATCTCTGCTTCAAAGCATCTCAACCCTACTCCACCTAGCAACAGCTTGCACTCTACCATAGTGCAGACTCTCTCTTTTTCTCTCATTCTCAGCTCTCTCTTTTTTCTCTTTCTGCTCCCTTTCCCCTCTCTCTCTCTCTCTCTCTCTCTCTCTCTCTCTGTCTCTCTCTGTCTCTCTCTGTCTCCCTCCCTCTCTCACTCTATCTCTCTCTCTCTCTCTCTCTCTCTCTCCCGCTGTGACAGGGAATAATGGAGATGAATTTGCATGCTCACACATACAGGTATACTGGCACACACACAAACACACGCACTCCTCTGCTCCGTTAGCGGCCTTTTAAGCAGATCTGATGACGTTGGATACGGCTCTGTGAAAGCTTCTGAGGAATGATATTCAAAAAGAGACCTTTTGGTTACTATGGCAATGACAGCGATATGAATGTGACAGGTTCCTCATAAATGCAGTCAGATTGAGCACATCTCCATGTAATTATACCCAGGTTGAGAGATCACTTCAAATGTATGCACAAACGCATGTACTTCTCCATGCTCTCTCATTCTCTCTCTCTCTCTCTCTCTCTCTCTCTCTCTCTCTCTCTCTGTACTCTCTTTGCTGTTTGTATATGCAAGTGTGGCACACACGTACACACACACACACACACACACATGCACACACACACACACACACACACACACACACACACACACGTCTCTCTCTTTTTTATGATCTCTGCTCCTAGGAGTGTGCGTGTATGACACATAGGCACAAATAAAGTCTCTCTCTCACAAATAAACTATCTTTCTCTCTCTCTCTCTTGCTCTCTCTCTCTCTCACACAAACACACACACACACACACACCCCATCACCTTTATAAATATCAAGCCATCTCTGAAATGTAAGTAAATATTGTAGGTGCAATCGAGACAGCTTACAGCTTTGAAACGGAGGGCTAGTGACCTTTAATTTTAATAAGTTGCATTACACTCTTTCTCTCTCTCTCTCTCTCTCTCTCACACACACACACACACACACACACACACACACACACACACACACACACACACACTCTTTGTGAATCTGAAATTATGAGATGTCTGTGTACGTACTAGATGAGTGAAACCTCTACAACCAGGTTCTTAGACGTTTTCAGCCCATGACACAAATGATAAATATAATCTTTCATCCTAAGGTGTTAGGTCAGGAAAATACATGGCTGGACTTGTCATGTTCATGTTGGAAATCATCACACACCCACAAAGCAGCATGCAATTGATCCATATTCCATAGCTGTGGAGATAATATGAATAAGTAAGAGCAGTAAGTAAGACAACAAACCTGTGAATGAGTTTGAGTCATGGTTTCACACCCCATTGACTTGCTTTACTACTGCTAACAAATAGCTATAATAACTAGAAGCTAAGTTGGCGCTAATTTCTAAGAAACAAACGTGTAAAAGTGTAAAGTATAAGTAAAGTACTACTAAAGTATTATATCTACTTGCATTAAAAGGGGCTTAATAGGATACAGTTTTTAAAATCTGGAGTCTTCCTTTCAATTACACCTTACAGAATAATAACCATATGCCAGCCTCAAATATTATCATTAAAGCTTTTATTATGACAGTTGTGTATCTGTAACTGATGGGGTTTATTCCAAAACTGTACACATGCATTTTGGAAAATTCTGCTCCCTGAAATTCATCTGTCAATATCTAAAAAAAAAAAGAAATGATTCTTTACTCAAAAAGTGTTTTTCATGCATCTGTCCTAAGATGATTCATATCTTCAATAGTAACCATAATTTGCTTTACTTTCATGCCAGCAATCATTAAGTGAGACTAGGGCATGGAAGTGCTTCACGTCTGAAGAACTTCCATTTACCTTGAAGAGCTACTCTGTGGAAGGATGAGCTGGCACAGACCCAGCTATGCCCAGGGGCTGATTGGAGGGCGCTTGAGATGGGATGACATCCATCTTGAAAAGCATCCTTCTAATTAACTGTAGAATGGAGATGAACCTGAAGCCAAACAACACTTTATCTCTACCAACATCCCCTTGGTTAAATATCCTTGAGTGTGAAAAACATTAAGATTCTGTACTCTTTCCATGAAATAGACTGACCAGGTGAACCCAGAAGTAAGTTTGATTTTACTTAGGAAGATAAATCCGCTTCATTCACGATGAGGAGATGTAGAAGAAAGGGAGGGGACAGGTTAAAGAAAGATTTTTAGAGCCAAAATCCAGGATTTCCACAATTTCCCTGCTTTATCTCCCCCTTTGGTGGCAAAACTATTTGAAATGATGTTTGGCTACAACCAAAAATTATCTTCCCTGAACCATTCAGGGAAGATAATCTTAGATAAAGCAGAGACTTTTTTTCTGCCATAACCAAACAACCATGGATATATTATATTATCAAAGAAGTTGTAGCAGCCACTGTCACTCGTGTGTCATCAGCTCACCAGTAAACAGTTCCCACCCCAGTAAAAATGTCTTCCCGGACCAGGTATTTCACTTTCAATGATTGTAACTTTTGTAATGAATGCCATCAATGCCATCACTTATGATGGTGTAAATATTGCGACTTGACAGCAGCCTACAGTGTGTGCCACTATCTACAAGTTTATCCAAAAAAACCATGGTATTACTGCCAATTGGTATTGTGCAACCTGACTCTATGGTCCAGATGGACAAAATAGCTATTTATTACTGGAAAAAGGTCCTGGATTTCATCTTTTCCAGACATGGATTGTGTAAAAGGGGTGTGCAACGCTACTTCAGGAAGATAGTGTAGATTTTGTACACTCTGAACAGCTACCGCTAAAGTGCTGTTGAGCATGTTAGGGTTAACCCAGCATACCCAGCGGTACAAGACTGTACTGAGCAGCTCCCATCTGTGTAACCCTCCATACTCTGACATCAACTCCCCCAGGATGTTGCTGTGAATAAGAATGAGTCCTTCGTCAACTTGCCTGGTCAGATAAGGGTTAAAATTAACTGTCTTTCACCTTGAAGAGGGTTGGGGAACATCTGGGAAGACCATATGCCTTCACACTTCCATGAGCCTAATGAGAGAGGAATGTAAGGTACTGTAGTCAAATTAACAAATCAAAACAAGTCAAATTATGGTAAGAGTTGTGCATGTGCGTGAGTGTGTGTGTGTGTGTGTGTGTGTGTGTGTGTGTGTGTGTGTGTGTGTGTGTGTGTGTGTGTGCATGCACTGCTGATTTTTATGTGTACAGCCATGCTTGGCTACATCTGGCTATATCTGTACAGTTTATAAGAATAGTATCTGCTGAACTTCTTGCAGCTTGCTGTTTCCAATAATATACAGTAAACAATTTATGTTGTTTGTTTTTTAAAAGGCTTCTTTTTTATGAAATTGTGTATTTATGAAAATAATTAAGAAGAAATTATGTTGGCTATGGTAATTGGACTCAAGTTTTATATGAAGCATTTTTCAAGTTTTCAAGTTTTATATGAAGCATAACCAACAAATACCACTTGAGGAAGAAAGGCCTCCTGTTTATGCTAATGATCAAATGACTCTTTTGATGATTTACTGTCATTAACACATGTAGCCTATATTCATTTTCTTAAAAAGACATATGAAGCTTTTTCAGATTTTTAACAAAAAAATTACCTTTTCTGAAAAATACAGTATAATAATGCTGTGCTGCTTTTATGTTTAATCCCAAATGAAAACAAACAAATGTGACTGCCATAGAGGGGAATGGGGATTTTTTTTAATTTGCAAACACCCAAACACAAATAGGAAAGCTCACTGTTTATGGTCACCAAGGCAAAACTAAGTTGCCATACACACACAACAAAGGTCTAATGACCACTAGACACACACTAACGGGAAGCCAAACAACAAACAATGTCCCTCACTCCCTCAAGTTACACAGAGTTGTGTTCACGAGCCAAGGACCACACCATCAGTTGAATGCAAATGAGGATGTTTATTTAACAGATATGAATGATCAAGAGGAGACTGCAGTGAATGGAGGATGGAGAGATGTAGGCGAATCATCTGCTGTGTGGGGTTTCAGCGACGGATCCGCCCTTGCTCCCGGGCACGGCAGCAGGGCCCTGTAGTAGAGAGGAGGAGTGGAGAGAGAGAGAGGGAGAGCGAGAGAGATTGAGAGAAAGGGGAGGGAGGGTGGGGCACGTAAATGAGAACAAACAGGTATGCTGGGCAGGGAGGCATTTAAAGGGAAACGACAGGTAGAGGAGTGATTGAGGTGTGGTCCTGCTCCCGAACCTCAGCTAATATAGCTCCAACTACAGCAATCCCTTGTACAGAGTTTGCTGACTCAGTGCAGGATTTCTGAAAGCCAGCTGTTCACTTATTGGAAATAACTATTCTTTATTCTTTATTTGGATCCCCATTAGCTTCCAGGTGATGGCTGCTAGTCTTCATGGGATCCACACTTTGAAAGAAAACAGTCATTAGTCAACATAATCCAATTATATGACACAAATAAGAACCTGAAGATGACAAAAAAACAAATTAAATGTGCAGCAGAAAAGCAGCAGAAACAACAATGACAAAAAGAAAACAGCAGCAACATAAAGCTACACTTGAATGTAGGATTTAATGATAGGGTAAGGCAGAAATTCTCCAGTGAGACTAATGATGTCAGGGTGATTATGAGACTTGGGTTCATAATAAACACCTTAGGCAACATGTACTGCACATGTATAGAATTGATATGAGCACAGTGTGTAGATAATGAGTGATGATATAAATCAAGGTCACCTTCCCTGTCTCCATTCACCTCCAGATTTATAGATCAGAACGAGTCACTCGCACTCAAAGTCCAAGAGAACCAACAGGTACATAGATATATTTCCGTTTCATATTTTCTTTCATCCCTGTATGAAACTGGGAACTGCAGAACGCTTGACACAGTCACCCGCAAAGCTTTTGTGTGTCTGCTGGTGGGGCTTGTATGCTCCAGGCGTTTCTTTGTGTGGCTGATGGCTGCTGGAATAGACTTCGGCCATTCGTCGTCCCGGTGGGAGTGAAGAGCCTGACCGAAGTAGTGTCACCACCATGCATACTGACAGAGAGAGAGAGAGAGAGAGAGAGAGAGAGAGAAAGAGGGAACGAACATAAGACCAGAAGAACAGAGGAAAGAACGAATGAAAGGAGAGAGAGAGAGAGAGAGAGCAAATAAGAGAGAAGAGACATTGTGATACACGGAGAGAAAAGAGAGCAAGGCTGTAGTGTGTCAGACTCCACCCACTTTGACCCTGCTCACCTCCTCCATTCATCCATTCACATTGACACACCCACCGGACACAAGGCAGTACGTACACACACACACACACACACACACACACACACACACAGGACAATGCATGCCATGACTGAAGACCGCTAAAGAGAAACTGTTGTGAGGTGGCCAAGCTTAATTTGAATGTGCCAACTCTCTTCACTTCCTTCCTGTTTTGGTGTGTGTCTGTGACTGTGTTTGTGTGTGTGTGTGTGTGTGTGTGTGTGTGTGCCACCGAGAGACTTTAATTTACATAATGTGAGTTTGTGTATCCTTTTCTCTGTGTTGTGTGTGTGTGTGTGTGTCTTGCAGTTGCACAATGTGTATTTTGGAATTTTTGTGTGTGTCTGCGTGCGCGTGCATGTGTGTGTGTGTGTGTGTGTGTGTGTAGGTGGGTGAGTATGTTGGACCGCCGTCTGTGTGGATGCTGGGACACGGGACCGGCTGGTCCATTTGGATCACTCCCACACACAATCACACCACCGAGGTAACACAAACACACACAAACACACACACACACACACTGCAAGTATTGTTCCAACTTGCCCATGTGACTTTGCCAATGACGTAAATCAACGCCTTTTTTCTCACCACCATTAAGAAACAGCTACAGAGGAGTGTGAATTCTCACTGAGAGCCACTTCAAGCAGGCGTCAGAAATCCTACAGACATCTATAGATTTTGATCACATGACAGGTTAAATTCAGGCAGCACCCTCATATGAGCAATCAAATCTTGCTGTTTTGGTCTGTTTTGCACAGCAATCAGTAAAGGTATAGATATTAATATGGCTATCAATCCCAAGTTTTGCCCTTGAATCCGTGTATACCCTCTTTAAAGGATGTGTCATTTTTAACACATCAGTCTGTCTACTTTGGTACAGCGCACATTGTGTTACTTTTTAACACAGCTATGCTAATAACAACATACATAATATCTGTTGGTGTTACAGGTATCATATATAGGGCTGCATAGGAACCAAATGTGTGCTGTCCTAAACAAGACACATGCTGAAATTGACTATTTGTTGTGTGTATTGGTCCTTTCAAGTGTCTCAGAGTCACATGCCACAGGATAAATTGTGTATGCATGATAGCAGGAGATGTATGATATTTGTCTATTAGTACGATAACATCTGATGTCGCTTTACTTCCAACTTCTCCTCCCCATCTGTCAATGTATTCCGATGCATTGCTCAGGCCAGCATCACAGACTAGGTACACAATGTGCCTCCAGAACCGATCAATCAAAGTGTTTTCTCACCAGATTTCCCTGCTTTTTCCACATTCTGTATGCTTTATTTTCTATTTTCAGTTTGTATTTTATTCCGTTTCATTTGACACTTTCGATTTATTTTTTCAACATGTAAAAGACCACAGTTATCCTGACATTTTCTATTTTTTTAATGTCTATCTAACGAAGTGGTCTGTTTTCTCAGATACTGTGTCAAATTGTCATTCATTCATTCAATAAATCCATCAATCAATTCCATATCTATTTCCATTCCATCTGTTTATTTTTTTTATCACACAACTGTTCAATCATGTTTGTTTTTTCATGAGTTTTTTCATCAGCTCATCTTGGTTTTCCATCTACCACACACCTTACATTCTATTCAATTTGTGCTCATTCAAGTTCATTTTTTTTTACATTCCATTTCCATTCCTCCAAACAATCTGTTTCATTCCACCGTGTCTTTTAGCTACACTGTGGTGTGAATTAAGCTGCTGTGTGACAGAAGATAAATCCATGGAAAAGCTCCCAGTTGAAAACTCCATGGCCATATCTCTGCTGTGAGGTTGTGTGTGTTGAATAAGTGCAATCTGCAGGAAATCAATTGCGATCGCTGCAGAGAAATATGTCGGACATCAGTTGCAAATGAGGCTATTATATTCATGTGTACATACAATGAATGATGACAACCCAGAGTGACCCATCCCTTTCTTCCATCACACACACACACATGTACACACACACACACACATGCACACACACAACATGACCCCACCCTTTCTTCCTCCAATCATCCCGCAACCCATCTGCACACACTCTCCCACAATACATACATAAACACACACACAAACTCACTGAACACTCTCCAACACAAACAGTAGAAACAGCATGATGACAGAGAATAGTGACCCCCCTCCCATCACATTATAAACACACACACACACACACACACCGCTATCCAGAATGATACCCCCCTCCCCACACTCCATCCCTTCCTCCCCCCATGTCCCTAGTTCCGACCTCAGTTAGTCTTTCAGCACAAACACTTCACACAGAGCCGTACAATGAGCACTCTGTGATGGAGGGAAGCCTATGTCTGTATTGTACTGCAGTGCTTTGTCTCGGACCATCATCACACATAACCCCTCCACCCATCTCTCTCTCTCTCTCTCTCTCTCTCTCTCTCTCTGTGTCTGTGTCCATGTGGCTCTATCCTCCTTACAAGGCTCTAGGCCTAGCAAGTGGGTCCCTCCCCAGAGTCCCATATCCAAAGAGTTATGATACTGAAACTGCAGAGATAATTTTGCTGAATTGTGAAATTGCTGAGAGTATGTATAGAGTGTTTTAAGCCATTGCTGCGGGGGGACAATGAGGGAAGTGGCAAAATAGACAAAAAAAAAAAAGACAGAAAATGACAGAACTCTTAAAATATGTGTTTTT
>NW_027279606.1:120000-125000 GCF_046629955.1 Centroberyx affinis
TGATCATGAGACATTAATAATCACTCAAAAAAAAAATGTATGGGAAGCACTGTTATTTTTGTTTCCTAGGTTTGAAGCCAAAATGACAATTCATTTTAACCTTAAATATAGACTACAGACAGAAAGTGGACTAAAAACAGTAGATGGAGCATCAATGATCAAAACACTGAGTTAAAGTGCTGTAAGCATTCGTATTTTCGTCTCACATGGATAAAAAGAAAAATGAGGTTAAAGAAAATCTACCAACAAACACTATGCATTGAGATATTTATGTTTCATAGACAAAAACGACTATTTATCATAACCTTAAATAAAGAGAAAAGACCAGGAAACACTAAAGACACAACATACACTCATTCATAAGTCTTGTAGTTTCCAGGAGAGGAAAAAATCATTTTTTGAAAGAGAATTCTCCTAGAAGGATGCTATGATTTCATGAAATTGACTGTCTGAGTGAGTGGCTGTTTCATTCCACCTTGATTTATTCCAATCTCAATGTTTTCTTACCAAGCAAAAGGAGTCAAAACTGTTTTGTTGGTGCTTACAGGTCACCCCAAGCGTCCTGAAACACTCTTTGGTGAACGTTTAAAGACACATAACAGGCACAATCACACAGTCAACATGAAAAGTTTCAACAAAGTTTCTAAGAGTGCATAATCAATAATAATATTCTTAATCAATGTAGAATAAAGGTCAAATAAGTTTGGCATTTTGACACTACATGGTAATCTGCAGGGATGTCATGCTTTGGGATCAAATCAAGCTTGATCTTCCACTGACTTAGGATATGATTCAGATTTTGAATCTTTTTATTGTCACTGTATAAAGTTCTGATTGTTTTTCCGAATATGGGTACAAACATTTTTGGGACTTGGACACGTAGAGAGAATGAATACAGTAGACAGAAAATCAGCAGATTTCAATAAAGAGACAATAAATGAAACATAATCCCTCACCATTTGTACAGTGTAAAACAATCCCTCTTTCACAACAATCCATGACCCAAAACCTACACAATGTAATGGTACAGATGGAGCCAAGTGTAATGCACTGCGCTAGACTGTGGCCCAGATCAGCATGTTGGCAGAATTAGGTTGTTTGCTGTCATGTGAGGTAGGTCTTGAAACTTGATGCAATATAATGCAAAAACATCTTAAACGATTCAAAATGCCTGCAGCCGTGTTAACTGTGTGTTCGGATATTGAAACAACTACAACGTTTTCAATAAATCTGACATACAGTAAGCATATTATATACAGGGTCATATTTTTGTTTTGTGTAGTCTTTAGAGATTGTGTATGTATTATCTTACATACACAATATCATGTTGTATTCACTGATGCAAATGCAAGCTGACTGCAAACTCGGCAAACACACTGAATGTGCAAAATAATATGGGCATCTTCCTGATGTTGAGCTGCAGTCCCTTTTGCACAAGCCACATCTCAATAGTCTCAAAGCTTTATCTACATCTCCTCCTTTGTGATTGGTATAGATTTAATAAGGGAAATCAATAAGACATAATGGCTTTTACCTGGATTCACCTCATCAGCGCACTTCATGAAAAGACTAAGAGTCCCTAATATTTTGTACATTCAGTTCATGTTTTACTTGCGTGCCTTAGTATGCGCAGCCCGACCTTTTATGACACACCTTAAGAACCTCCAGCATGTGAGTTTGGCCCATGACCCGGGGCGTGCGAAATGTCAGACAGTGACAGCAGATTTAGGTGGGATGCAGGCAGGCAGACAGCCAGTAAGGCAAGACAGGCAGGAAGGCAGGCAAGCTTTGTCCAAGGCACTGACATTTTGTGGAAGAGAATGTGAAATATTGGCTGACATTTTTCGTGCTAGGGGAGTGTGTGCGTTTGTGTGTGTGTGTGTGTGTGTGTGTGTGTGTGTGTGTGTGGAAGCAGTTGTGTGAAACAGAAGCCTGGGAGCGTCAGAGGAGAAAGAGTGAGCAGGGAGAAGATACTGCAGCCTTAGACTAGATTTTAGGCATAAATGTTGTTTTTCTACTTTGCTGCCCTCAGAGAGATTTAGCTATTGTCAAAGTCCTACTTTTTACATGCTTGTGCATTTTAAGAGCTTGGACTTGCTGTCTTCATGGTTAGGTGATTCTCACTGGAACCACCAATGCTAAAAATATATGCATATGGGTACTAAAAGGTAAACCAAATGTCCCCTTTTGTAAATATAAAGTATCCCAATAGGAGCTGATGCTGCTGGTTTGTTGTGTACTGTTTCATCAATCTAAATTGCTTAATTTGCTGCATCACACTACAATGCGCCTCATGAAACACCATGGAAACTAACATTTTCAGTCCACGCACTTGCTGATATGTGCCACACCGTTCCTCACTTTCAATTTAACTGCATGTGTGCACTTATAATCATTCACATTAGTATTATCAGGGGGTGTCTAGTGATTGTAATCACTACCAGATTACTTCCACAAATTCCTGGCTGGAATGACTGTCAGTGATTTTCCCCAACTACTATATATATTGGTAAAATAAATAAATAAATAAATAATAATAATAATTTGACATTATGGTGATAAATAACAGATTAGAATTGACTTATTATTTTGGATTTTTTTTTTGTCCAAAGACATTTTGGAAATGCAGAATACGAGGGACATCATTTCGATTTTAGGCAACCCATTGCACCATTGATTTTTACTTTGACAACATTACTCTGTTTTGAATAGAAGTTGCAGTTTTGCAGTTCAATCTCTGAGCACCTCTGGTATTGCAATCACTCAGGTTGACCACAAAAATTACCGTCATTATCACTATCAGGGCACCGTCAGACACTAGAAATCTATGAGGGCTGAAAAGCAAGATGGAGGACATCGATATCACCTCTGAAGAGGCAAATCACTCTTTGACAGAGATGAATGGAACAAAACACCTTAACAAGAGAAAAGAGGGTCACAATCACCCTCTTATAGAAATTACCTATGGATCAAGGATGCAAAAACGTGGCCCAAGTGCCAAGGGAATGGCTCTAAATATCAAGTTTTATGAAGCATTCATAAGTTTTAGTGGATTAAAAAGCACTTATCCAAATTGAAGTGGAGCATTACTCATGCCCTATGATGCGTGACACCGCATATAGTACATTACAATACAGCAGAGTGCAGCAGTGGCACCGCTAGGGATTCTGGGACGTGTCTGAAAACAATAGGCAGGTTTTTCTTCAACATCAGCAATCCGAAAAACCCAGTTGTAACGTTCTGGTATTCTGGAACTGATCGAGCAGACAGAATAAAATATGGCTGTAATAGAGAGAAAGAAACTGCACATAATGTTGTGTGACAACAGTAATGCTAAGTCTATTAATCAGAGAAAATAAAATTGTGTGTTAAAATCAAATATACAATTAAAACAGTTTTAGTACTGAAGACAGTGCCAGAACCAAAACAGGGGTCACAATAAGGACGATCGAGGACGATCCAAAACCAAAAGAACCCTTCAACCATGACAGAAAAACAGATGACAGTGAGAAAAGCAGCCCAGTACAGTGCAGCAGGGTATTGCAGTGCAGTGAGATACAGTGCCACTGTGAGTTGTATTGACAGTGTTTTGGCATATATTTTTTTTCTTCATACCTTTTGGCAGGTTACCCTTTCTTTGAGAAACATCCTGTGCCAAGAGAAAAAGAGAGGGTGTGTACGTGTCTGAGAGAGAAAGAGAGAGAGAGAGAGAGAGAGAGAGAGAGAGAGAGAGAGAGAGGAGAAAAAGGAGAAAACGAAGGAGAAAAAGAGACATGGAAAGGAGACATGGAAAGGAGAAGAGAGAGGTAATTAGAAGAGAGAGGAAGTCATAAACAGAGAGAGGAACAGAGAGAGAGAGAGAGAGAGAGCAAGAGAGAGGGAGAGAGAGAGAGAGAGAGAGAGAGAGAGAGAGAGAGAGGTGGTGCCAAGGTGCCCTGCTGTTTTCTCTCTGACTAGAGGGCACAGCTACATTTCCTGTCTGTATGATCCTTTTCATCACACACACACACACACACACACACACACACAGACCGAGACTGACTTGAAAACCGTAGCTCCCTGGAAGCTAACCTGAATTATTGACTGTAAACTAGCACAATGGTGAAATATGACTGCATGGGTTTTCATACTGTATACTGTAACTGAAGTGAATGTTACAGTCAGGATAGAAAACATTAGGAACACCTACCTTCCTAAACTCAAATTGCACCCATTTTTGCATAATCCACGTCTCAGTTGTCTGAATCCTTTTTAAACCCTTCATCCACAGCTTCATCTTCTCTTTTGACTGAAGTGGATTTAACAGGTAAAATCTACAATCGCTGCAATTTATTCGCATTTAATTGCATCTTGAGTCTGAGCGTGACCCGTTGAAAAGCTTGGAGGAAATCCTAACCACATACCGTACAGCAAGAAGCGACTGGTCAAAGATGGGTTCTGATGTGATGGCTTTCACCGGGAGTATACAAAACAGACAGATGTCCAATATGGAAACTCCACGTGCAATATGCAAACCAAACATGCAAATCCTAATTTGTTTGGTTCACGCACCACTCTTATTTTGAAATTTGGAGGTAGCGCTGGTTTTTTGTTCTGTTTTTTGTTTCTGAGATGTCCTAAGAGTTGATCCTAAGAACGAAATTGAACTCTGTCTTTTTGCCACAAACTTTGTGTTTTGGAAGTAAATGCAAATACACTGCAGTGACATCTTGAGGCTGTTCGAGCTGGATCGATGCAGGGATAAGGGACTTCTACCATGGCTGCCACTGTAGATACACTACAATCTCCCTCCTCCCCATGTTTCTACCCTAGTCCTCTCCCCTCACTGTAACAATGTAGTTAGTCTCTCCATCAGCTGCTGTCTCCCCAGGAGGACTCACTCTCTGTCTGCCACAGCTTGTGGTGGAGTGGAACAATCACACAGTCACACCTCAGGAACAGAAGGGGCCTTCTCCTTCTGTTAAAAACCCATCTTTCCATTTGGAGGCCTCCTGGTGACA